>NW_028250223.1:717500-722500 GCF_964263255.1 Lissotriton vulgaris
AGATAGATAGATAGATAGATTAGATAGATAGATAGATAGATAGAGTGAGGGCGATAGATAGAGTGAGGGCGATAGACAGTGTGAGGGCGATAAACAGATAGCTAGAGTGAGTGCATAGATAGAGTGAGGGCGATAGATAGATAGAGTGAGGGCGATAGATAGATAGATAGATAGAGTGAGGGCGATAGATAGATAGATAGATAGAGTGAGGGCGATAGATAGAGTGAGGGCGATAGACAGATAGATAGAGTGAGTGCATAGATAGATAGAGTGAGGGCGATAGATGGATAGATAGAAAGATAGATAGATAGATAGATAGATAGATAGATAGATAGATAGATAGATAGATAGATAGATAGATAGATAGATAGATAGAGTGAGGGCAATAGATAGATAGAGTGAGGCGATCGATATATAGATAGATAGATAGACAGATAGAGTGAGGGCGGTAGATAGATAAAGTGAGGGCGATAGATAGACAGATAGATAGATAGATAGATAGATAGATCGATAGATAGATAGATAGATAGATAGAGTGAGGGCAGTAGATAGACAGATAGATAGATAGAGTGAGGGCGATAGATAGAGTGAGGGCGATAGACAGAGTGAGGGCGATAGACAGAGTGAGGGCGATAGACAGATAGATAGATAGAGTGAGGGCGATAGATGAATAGATAGATAGAGTGAGGGTGATATAGTGAGGGCGATAGATAGATAGATAGATAGATAGATAGATAGATAGATAGATAGATAGATAGATAGATAGATAGATAGATAGATAGATAGAGTGAGGAAATACATAGATAATGTGAGGGTGATAGAGTGAGGGCAATAGATAGATAGAGTGAGGGCAATCGATAGATAGAGTGAGGGCGGTAGATAGATAGAGTGAGGGCAATCGATAGATAGAGTGAGGGCGATAGATAGAGTGAGTGAGGGTGATAGATAGAGTGAGTGAGGGCGATAGATAGAGTGAGGGCGATGGATAGAGTGAGGGGGATAGATAGATAGAGGACGATAGATAGATAGATAGATAGATAGATAGATAGATAGATAGATAGATAGATAGATAGATAGATAGATAGATAGATAGATAGATAGAGGGCGATAGATAGAGTGAGGGCGATAGAAAGATAGAGTGAGGGCGATAGATAGATATATAGAGTGAGGGCGATAGATAGATAGAGGGCGATAGATAGATAGAGGGCAAAAGATAGAGGGCGATAGATAGATAGAGGGCGATAGATAGACAGACAGATAGATAGATAGATAGATAGATAGATAGATAGATAGATAGATAGATAGATAGATAGATAGATAGATAGATAGATAGATAGATAGATGGATATAGTGAGGGCGATAGAGTGAGGGTGATAGAGAGATAGAGTGAGGGCGATAAAGTGAGGGCGATAGATAAAGTGAGGGCGATAGATAGAGTGAGGGCGATAGAGTGAGGGCGATAGATAGATAGAGCGAGGGCGATAGATAGAGTGAGGACGATAGACGGAGTGAGGGTGATAGACAGATAGATAGAGTGAGTGCATAGATAGATAGAGTGAGGGCGATAGATGGATAGATAGATAGATAGAGTGAGGGTGATACAGTGAGGGCGATAGATAGATAGATAGATAGATAGATAGATAGATAGATAGATAGATAGATAGATAGATAGATAGATAGATAGATAGATAGATAGATAGATAGATAGATAGAGTGAGGGCGATAGATAGAGTGAGGCGATAGATAATGTGAGGGTGATAGATAGAGTGAGGGCAATAGATAGAGTGAGGGCAATAGATAGATAGAGTGAGGGCAATAGATAGAGTGAGGGCGGTAGATAGATAGAGTGAGGGCGGTAGATAGAGTGAGTGAGGGCAATAGATAGAGTGATGGCGATAGATAGCTAGATAGATAGTCAGATAGATAGATAGATAGATAGATATATAAATAGATAGATAGATAGAGTGAGGGCGATAGATAGATAGAGTGAGCCCGATAGATAGATAGAGTGAGGGCGATAGACAGATAGATAGAGTGAGGGCGATAGATATATGGAGTTAGGGCGATAGATGGATAAATAGAGTTAGGGCGATAGATGGATAAATAGAGTGAGGGCGATAGATAGATAGAGTGAGCCTGATAGATAGATAGATAGATAGATAGATAGATAGATAGATAGATAGATAGATAGATAGATAGATAGATAGATAGATAGATAGATAGATAGATAGATAGATAGATAGATAGATAGATGGAGTGAGGGTGATTGATAGATAATGTGAGGGTGATAGATAGAGTGGGGACAATAGATAGATAGAGTGGGGACAATAGATAGATAGATAGATAGATAGATAGATAGATAGAGTGAGGGCGATAGACAGATTGAGAGAGTGCATAGATAGATAGAGTGAGGGTGATAGATAGATAGATAGAGTGAGGGTGATAGATAGAATGAGGGCGATAGATAGATAGATAGATAGATAGATAGATAGATAGATAGATAGATAGAGTGAGGGCAATAGATAGAGTGAGGCGATAGATATATACATAGATAGATAGATAGATAGATAGATAGATAGATAGATAGATAGATAGATAGATAGATAGATAGATAGATAGATAGATAGATAGATAGATAGAGTGAGGGCGGTAGATAGATAGAGTGAGGGCAATAGATATATAGATAGATAGATGGAAGAGGGAGGGCGATAGATAGATAGAATGAGGGCGGGAGATAGATAGAGTGAGGGCGATAGACAGATAGAGTGAGGGCGATAGATAGATAGAGTGAGGGCGATAGATGGCTAGATAGATAGAGTGAGGGCGATAGATAGATATATAGAGTGAGGGCGATAGATAGAGTGAGGGCGATAGATAGAGTAAGGGCGATAGATAGATAGAGGGCAATAGATAGATAGAGGGTGATAGATAGATAGAGGGCAATAGATAGATAGACGGCGATAGACAGATAGAGGGCGATAGATAGACAGATAGATAGATAGCTAGATAGATAGATATAGATAGATAGATAGAGTGAGGGAGATAGATATATAGAGTTAGGGCGATAGATTGATAAATAGAGTGAGGGCGATAGATAGATAGAGTGAGCCTGATAGATAGATAGAGTGAGGGCGATTGATAGATAATTTGAGGGTGATAGATAGACTGAGGGTAATAGATAGATAGAGTGGGGGCAATAGATAGATAGAGTGAGGGCAGTAGATAGATAGAGTGAGGGCAATAGATAGATAGATAGATAGATAGATAGATAGATAGATAGATAGATAGATAGATAGATAGATAGATAGATAGATAGATAGATAGATAGAGTGAGGGCGATAAAGTGAGGGCGATAGATAGAGTGAGGGCGATAGAGTGAGGGCGATAGATAGATAGAGCGAGGGCGATAGATAGAGTGAGGGCGATAGACAGAGTGAGGGTGATAGATAGATAGGGTGAGTGCATAGATAGATAGAGTGAGGGCGATAGATGGATAGATAGATAGAGTGAGGGTGATAGAGTGAGGGTGATAGAGTGAGGGCGATAGATAGATAGATAGATAGATAGATAGAGTGAGGGCGATAGATAGAGTGAGGCGATAGATAGATAATGTGAAGGTGATAGATCAAGTGAGGGCAATAGATAGAGTGAGGGCAATAGATAGATAGAGTGAGGGCAATAGATAGATAGAGTGAGGCGATAGATATATAGATAGTTAGATAGACAGATAGAGTGAGGGCGGTAGATAGATAGATAGAGTGAGGGCAATAGATAGATAGATAGATAGATAGATAGATAGATAGATAGAGTGAGGGCAGTAGATAGACAGATAGATAGATAGAGTGAGGGCGATAGATAGATAGAGTGAGGGCGATAGACAGAGTGGGGACAATAGATAGATAGAGTGGGGACGATAGATAGATAGAGTGAAGGTGATAGATAGATAGAGTGAGCCCAATAGATAGATAGATAGATAGATAGATAGAGTGAGGGCAATAGATATATAGAGTTAGGGCGATAGATGGATAAATAGAGTGAGGGCGATAGATAGATAGAGTGAGCCTGATAGATAGATAGAGTGAGGGCGATTGATAGATAATGTGAGGGTGATAGATAGACTGAGGGCAATAGATAGATAGAGTGGGGGCAATAGATAGATAGAGTGAGGGCAGTAGATAGATAGATAGAGTGAGGGCAATAGATAGATAGATAGATGGATAGATAGATAGATAAAGTTAGAGCGATAGATAGAATGAGGGCGATAGATAGATAGATAGAGGGCAATAGATGGCTAGAGAGATAGTGTGAGGGCGATAGATATTTAGAGGGAGGGCGATAGATAGATAGAAGGAGGGCGATAGATAGAGTGAGGGCGATAGAGTAAGGGCGATAGATAGATCGAGGGCGATAGATAGATCGAGAGCGATAGATAGATAGATAGAGGCCGATAGATAGATAGAGGGCAATAGATAGATAGATAGAGGGCAATAGATAGACAGACACAAATAGATAGAGTGAGAGCGTAGATAGATAGATAGAGTGAGGGCGATTGATAGATAGAGTGAGGGCGATAGAAAGATAGATTGATAGAGTGAGGGCGATAGATAGATAGAGTGAGGGTGATAGAAAGATAGATTGATAGAGTGAGGGCAATAGAGTGAGGGCGATAGATAGAGTGAGGGCGATCGACGGATAGATAGATAGTGAGGGCGATAGAAAGATAGATAGAGTGAGGGCGCTAGATTGATATAGTGAGGGCGATAACGTGAGGGCAATAGATAGATAGAGTGAGGACGATTGATAGATAATGTGAGGGTGATAGATAGAGTGAGGGCAATAGATAGATAGAGTGAGGGCAATAGATAGATTGAGTGAGGGCGGTAGATAGATAGAATGAGGGCGATAGACGGATAGAGTGACAGCAATAGATAGACAGATATAGTGAGGGCAATAGATAGATAGACAGACAGACAGACAGATAGATAGATAGATAGATAGAT
>NW_028250223.1:727500-803908 GCF_964263255.1 Lissotriton vulgaris
GTGAGGGTGATAGATAGAGTGAGGGCAATAGATAGATAGAGTGAGGGCAATAGATAGATTGAGTGAGGGCGGTAGATAGATTGAGTGAGGGCGGTAGATAGATTGAGTGAGGGCGGTAGATAGATAGAATGAGGGCGATAGATAGATAGATAGAGTGAGGGCAATAGATAGACAGATAGATAGATAGAGTGAGGGCGATAGATAGATAGATAGAGTGAGGGCGATAGATGGCTAGATGGATAGAGTGAGGGCGATAGATAGATATATAGAGTGAAGGCGATGGATAGTGAGGGCAATAGATAGAATAAGGGCAAAAGATAGATAGAGGGCGATAGAGAGAGGGCGATAGATAGATAGAGGGCAATAGATAGATAGAGGGCGATAGATAGACAGACAGATAGATAGATAGATACATAGATAGATAGATAGATACATAGATAGATAGATAGATAGATAGATAGATAGATAGATAGATAGATAGATATAGTGAGTGCGATAGATAGATAGATAGATAGATAGATAGATAGATAGATAGATAGATAGATAGATAGATAGATAGATAGATAGATAGATAGATAGATAGATAGATAGATAGATAGAGTGAGGGCGATAGATAGAATGGGGGCGATAGATAGAGTGAGGGCGATAGATAAAGTGAGGGCGATAGATAGAGTGAGGGCGATAGAGTGTGGGCGATAGATAGAGAGAGTGAGGGCGATAGACAGAGTGAGGGCGATAGACAGATAGATAAAGTGAGTGCATAGATAGATTGAGTGAGGGCGATAGATGGATAGATAGATAGAGTGAGGGCGATAGATAGAGTGAGGGCGATAGATAGATAGAGTGAGGGTGATAGAAAGATAAATAGAGTGAGGGCGATAGATAGATGGAGTTAGGGCGATAGATGGATAGATAGATAGAGTGAGGGCGATAGATAGATAGAGTGAGCCCGATAGATAGATAGATAGATACATAGATAGATAGATAGAGTGAGAACGGTAGATAGATAGAGTGAGGGCGATAGATATATATATATAGATAGATAGAGTGAGGGCGATAGATAGATAGAATGAGGGCGATAGATAGATAGATGGATAGAGTGAGGGCAATAGATAGACAGATAGATAGAGTGAGGGCGATAGATAGATAGATAGATAGATAGATAGATAGATAGATAGATAGATAGATAGATAGATAGATAGATAGATAGATAGATAGATAGATAGATAGATAGATAGATAGATAGAGTGAGGGCGATAGATGGCTAGATAGAGTGAGGGCAATAGATAGATATATAGAGTGACGGCAATAGATAGATAGAGTGAGGGCGATAGATAGAGTAAGGGCACTAGATAGAGGGCGATAGATAGATAGAGGGCAATAGAGGGCAATAGATAGAGGGCGATAGATAGATAGATAGATAGATAGATAGATAGATAGATAGATAGATAGATAGATAGATAGATAGATAGATAGATAGATAGATAGATATAGTGAGGGCGATAGATAGATATATAGATAGAGTGAGGGCGATAGATAGAGTGAGGGCAATAGATAGATAGAGTGAGGGCGATAGATAGATAAAGTGAGGGCGATAGAGTGAGGGCGATAGATAGTTAGAGTGAGGGCGATAGATAGTGTGAGGGTGATAGACTGAGTGAGGGCGATAGACAGATAGATAGAGTGAGTGCATAGATAGATAAAGTGAGGGAGATAGATAGATAGATAGATAGATAGATAGATAGATAGATAGATAGATAGATAGATAGATAGATAGATAGATAGATAGATAGATAGATAGATAGATAGATAGAGTGAGGGCGGTAGATAGATTGAGTGAGGGCGGTAGATAGATAGAATGAGGGCGATAGATAGATAGAGTGAGGGCACTAGATAGACAGATAGATAGATAGAGTGAGGGCGATAGATAGATAGATAGAGTGAGGGCACTAGATAGACAGATAGATAGATAGAGTGAGGGCGATAGATAGATAGATAGAGTGAGGGCGATAGATGGCTAGATGGATAGAGTGAGGGCGATAGATAGATATATAGAGTGAGGGCGATAGATAGTGAGGGCAATAGATAGAT
Source organism: Lissotriton vulgaris (assembly GCF_964263255.1). NCBI lineage: Eukaryota > Metazoa > Chordata > Amphibia > Caudata > Salamandridae > Lissotriton > Lissotriton vulgaris. Next base: position 729,592 of record NW_028250223.1, read on the forward strand.
AGAGGGCGATAGATAGACAGACAGATAGATAGATAGATACATAGATAGAAAGCAGGGGTGGGGAAATCATATCGCCCGACGCCCGAACCATGCAGTTTTTATTGATGGACAAGAAGATTTACTGTCTATTTTGTCCGACGGACTAGTAGACATTCAATCTCGTAAATAAAACCGGCTTCAGGCACTCTGGGGCTCACAGCCAACCAGAAAATCTTGACAGGAGCTTTTGGAGGCCTCTCATTGGCTAGCAGCTGGGCTCTGGGCAGTGATTGGCTGAGGAAGTGAAACGCCATTCAGTCTCGGCAAGCTGTTGTTCGTGGCCGCCGCAAGGGAATACTTTCAGGTAAAGTAAAAAAATAAGCATTGCCATAGTGCCGGCCATAGCACTGCTAGAGTGTGCAAAAGTGTTCTAATTTACTCCGCTTGCAGATCGCTCTGAAATTAGAACTGGTGCACCTGCTGTGACGGACCGTGTCTAATGTTATTCAGCTTGTGGCTGCAGAAAACGTGGGGTCTCATTGCTGCTATTGTAGCGTGACTGAGACAGCATTAAACGCGGGGGCAGCGCTAAAGCAGTGGGCTCAGTAAAGCTGCAGGACTGGGGGATCCGGAAGAAGATGCAACTCGACCCAGCCTGACCAAGGGCCTCAGAGAGGGACTGCCGATCGATCGGCCCGGAGACAACACAGTATTGGAAACAAGCTACAGTGGTCTCAAGCCTTAATGGCAAATTCAACTGCCTTGAATTCTTGTTGCCCGACTGGCTGTTACTCTGGTGCATGCCACTGCCCCGAGTTTTTCTATTTATTTCCCAGTCGTCGACCTCCCTCTGTGCACTCGCTGCTGTTCTCCTCCTCGGCATGGGCCAAATACACCTGCTGCCTCATTCCTGGCCTCCAGCAGCTTCCAGATATCAATTAAAATGTCAAGAGAAGCCCCGTGATTAATCAGCTTCCTAGAAAGAGACCGGAGGTTTCTCTAGTGGAAAGTTTGACTCGTCCTAAGGCAGTGCAGAGGGTAAACTGCCTGCTGCTAAGAAAGTGTACCAATAGTTTTTTTCTTTCCTAGTTTACCTATTTTGTATAAATATGTTTCTCCACATTTGTGAAAAGTACTGAGGCTAGTAGTCTTATTTGTAAGCGCCCTTTCTCACAGAGAATCAGAGAGCCCAGGGCGCAGTGAACACACGAGCACTGGAGAAACACAAGGACGTTACACATGACACTGTTGACTCTTCTCACTTTCAAAGAACCAAATACTGATATTTATTTATTCCCACTGAGCCAGTGTTAAGCAGTTCTTTATTGCACACCTTCACCTCTGGTGGGTGGGCGTGCTTTTAGGAGTCTGCAAGACTTCTGAAGATCGTGAAGCATTGGTGCAAGAAAAAATGTAAGTAGTTAAGGCAATATGAAAGATTTCTTGATGTAATAGAGAAAAACTGGATTGTTCTAGGGTTGGAAGGAACGGATTCCGTCAGTCTTTAATTGCCACCGCCACTGCTTTGTCATTAGCTAACCAAGTCTGCCAAGGGAAACCCAGATGTCTGCCTTGCGATTGTTAGCCGTGTGCCAAGCGAGTTTCCATATTGACTACAGCTCCGACCCCCGTCTTGCCTTACACTGTAAACAGAGGATGCAAGAATCAAGGACTGCCAAAAGTGCACCTGGCACATTTTTACATGCAGGGAAAAGATCAGGTCAACCTGTGGAATCACAACTAAAAAGGAAGTATGTTTTTAACAGGTCTATTTAAGAGTATGCCAATTTGTGTTACTGTTAAATGTACACACAAAAACAAATCTTTTGCATGGTTTTCAAATGCTAATCAGGCACAGAGTGGAGTGTTCTTTCTCAGTCGTTAATCTACATTAATGTGTCATAACTGATGGCGGGGATTGTGACTATCAGAAAATGTTATAGCTGCAACATTTGCATGCCTTTTCCATTTCCAACTGCAGTCAGGATAATGTCCTTTATAGCGTTAAAAAATCCCTGCACCTACAGCTTCATTCAAATTTTCGTTTTAACTGTATCAGCAACTACCATGGGCCAGTTTTCTCAAACCCATGTTGTTGGAAAAAATGAAGTAAATTATTGGTATTTGTTTATCAAGTCCAAGACACCAAAACACAGTCTACTTTTTCCCACTTAGTCTAGTGCCAAAAAAAGAGAGATCAACTTATTTTGGAGCATTATCATGGTGGCTATTACCACTTCAGATGACTATTAAAAAATTACTTTTTGTCGTTCTTTCCAGTGCAATAGTAGGTCGTTGGGATGCAAGTGTTTCCCCCTCTGACTGCATTCCACTTTGTGAAGTCTTACCACTGGCAAGCACAGCTCAATTCACATGCTGAAAAAGGAGCTTCTAAGCATCCTAAGGTCTGTGGGTAGGTGGAAATGGAGCAGGAATCAGTTGCCACGAAGCAAAAGGGAGAGTTTGGGCCAGTATGCTGGAGAATGAATGGGAACAGGCATCTGGTGTGTTGTGGAAATGAAATTGAGTCTGTGATGACGGGAAGAAGTTGAAGTGAACTTGAGCATTTGTTAAAAGAGTAGAGGAAAAGGGAGCTTGTAGAGTAGCTGTGCGGAAAGAAGAGAACATGCTTATGATTAGAAATTGGAAGAAAAATAGGTATGTAGCTAAAGCTAGGTGACTGATATAGCAAGAGTTCCGGAGCCAGCCTGTGGTGAAAGATTGGAAGCAAAGGGAGAATGGCGCCTCTGGTGATAGAGTGGATACCATAAGGCAAGTTTGGACCTGTGATGAGAAAATGGCAATAAAAGGAATTGAGCCTCCATTGTGGAATAGTGAAGCAAAAATGGAAGACTGCATTGTGAGAATAAACGAAAGGGAACATGCAGGTTGTTGTGGGAGAGCAGGAGAAAAGCATGGAGTGTTAAAAAAATAGAGGGTGAAGGTAATTTATGCTATACTGTAAGAGTTGAAGGAAGGAACTCATAAGTCTGTGTCAGGTGTATAGGGATACTTAAGCCTATGGTGAGAGAGAACAAAGGAACTAATAGGTTTAGCATCCATAGACCAGCAAATCCATTTAGGCAACAGCTGGGACAAGTTGATCATTTTACAGGCCGAGTAGATTTCTGTTACTTTTAGTCCCCTGGACAAGTAGACTTTTAAAAAAATTCCACATCCCTGAGAAAGATAGATAGATACATAGATAGATAGATAGATATAGTGAGTGCGATAGATAGATAGATAGATAGATAGATAGATAGATAGATAGATAGATAGATAGATAGATAGATAGATAGATAGATAGATAGAGTGAGGGCGATAGATAGAATGGGGGCGATAGAGTGTGGGCGATAGATAGAGAGAGTGAGGGCGATAGATAGAGTGAGGGCGATAGACAGAGTGAGGGCGATAGATAGATAGATAGATAAAGTGAGGGCGATAGAGTGAGGGCGATAGAGTGTGGGCGATAGATAGAGAGAGTGAGGGCGATAGATAGAGTGAGGGCAATAGACAGAGTGAGGGCGATAGACAGATAGATAAAGTGAGTGCATAGATAGATTGAGTGAGGGCGATAGATGGATAGATAGATAGAGTGAGGGCGATAGATAGAGTGAGGGCGATAGATAGAGTGAGGGCGATAGAAAGATAGATAGAGTGAGGGCGATAGATAGAGTGAGGGAGATAGATAGATAGAGAGCAATAGATAGATAGAGGGTGATAGAGTGAGGGCGATAGATAGATATAGTGAGGGCGATAAAGTGAGGACGATAGATAGAGTGAGGGCGATATAGAGGGCGATAGATAGATAGAGTGAGGGCGATAGAAAGATAGATAGAGTGAGGGCGATAGATAGATGGAGTTAGGGCGATAGATGGATAGATAGAGTGAGGGCGATAGATAGATAGATAGATAGATAGAGTGAGGGCGATAGATAGATAGAGTGAGCCTGATAGATAGATAGATAGATAGATAGATAGATAGATAGATAGATAGATAGATAGATAGATAGATAGATAGATAGATAGACAGAGTGAAGGCGATAGATAGATGGAGTTAGGGCGATAGATGGATAGATAGAGTGAGGGCGATAGATAGATAGATAGAGTGAGGGCGATAGATAGATAGAGTGAGCCCGATAGATAGATAGATAGATATTTATTTATTTATTTTATTTATTTCATTTCTAAAGCGCTACAGCTACCCAACAAAGGGTTTCCCGGCGCTGATGATTCCGTGCAATAGATAGATAGATAGATAGATAGATAGATAGATAGATAGATAGATAGAGTGAGAGCGGTAGATAGATAGAGTGAGGGCGATAGATAGAGTGAGGGCGATAGATATATAGATAGATAGAGTGAGGGCAATAGATAGACAGATAGATAGAGTGAGGGCGATAGATAGATAGATAGAGTGAGGGCGATAGATGGCTAGATAGAGTGAGGGCGATAGATGGCTAGATAGAGTGAGGGCGATAGATAGATAGAGTGAGGGCGATAGATAGAGTAAGGGCAATAGATAGATAGAGGGCGATAGATAGATAGAGGGCAATAGAGGGCAATAGATAGAGGGCGATAGATAGATAGATAGATAGATAGATAGATAGATAGATAGATAGATAGATAGATAGATAGATAGATAGATATAGTGAGGGCTATAGATAGATATATAGATAGAGTGAGGGCGATAGATAGATGAAGTGAGGGCGATAGATAGTTAGAGTGAGGGCGATAGATAGAGTGAGGGTGATAGATAGAGTGAGGGCGATAGACAGATAGATAGAGTGAGCGCATAGATAGATGGTGTTAGGGCGATAGATGGATAGATAGAGTGAGGGCGATAGATAGAGTGAGGGTGATAGATAGAGTGAGGGCGATAGACAGATAGATAGAGTGAGCGCATAGATAGATAGAGTGAGGGCGATAGATAGATAGATCGATAGATAGATAGATAGATAGAGTGAGGGCGGTAGATAGATTGAGTGAGGGCGGTAGATAGATAGAATATGGGCGATAGATAGATAGAGTGAGGGCGATAGATATATAGATAGATAGATAGAGTGAGGGCGATAGATAGATAGAATGAGGGCGATAGATGGCTAGATGGATAGAGTGAGGGCGATAGATAGATATATAGAGTGAGGGAGATAGATAGTGAGGGCAATAGATAGAATAAGGGCAAAAGATAGATAGAGGGCGATAGAGAGAGGGCGATAGATAGATAGAGGGCAATAGATAGATAGATGGCGATAGATAGACAGATAGATAGATACATAGATAGATAGATAGATAGATAGATAGATATAGTGAGTGCGATAGATAGATAGATAGAGTGAGGGCGATAGATAGAATGGGGGCGATAGATAGAGTGAGGGCGATAGATAGATAGATAAAGTAAGGGCGATAGATAAAGTGAGGGCGATAGAGTGTGGGCGATAGATAGAGAGAGTGAGGGCGATAGATAGAGTGAGGGCGATAGACAGAGTGAGGGGGATAGACAGATAGATAAAGTGAGTGCATAGATAGATTGAGTGAGGGCGATAGATGGATAGATAGATAGAGTGAGGGCGATAGATAGAGTGAGGGAGATAGATAGATAGAGGGCGATAGATAGATAGAGGGTGATAGAGTGAGGGCGATAGATAGATATAGTGAGGGCGATAAAGTGAGGACGATAGATAGAGTGAGGGCGATATAGATAGAGAGGGCGATAGATAGAGTGAGGGCGATAGAAAGATAGATAGAGTGAGGGCGATAGATAGATGGTGTTAGGGCGATAGATGGATAGATAGAGTGAGGGCGATAGATAGATAGATAGAGTGAGGGCGATGGATAGATAGAATGAGCCCGATAGATAGATAGATAGATAGATAGATAGATAGATAGATAGATAGATAGATAGAGTGAGAGCGGTAGATAGATAGACTGAGGGTGATAGATATATAGATAAATAGATAGAGTGAGGGCGATAGATAGATAGAATGAGGGCGATAGATAGATAGATGGATAGAGTGAGGGCAATAGATAGACAGATAGATAGAGTGAGGGCGATAGATAGATATATTGATAGATAGAGTGAGGGCGATAGATAGATATATAGAGTGACGGCGATAGGTAGAGTGAGGGCGATAGATAGAGTGAGGGCGATAGATAGATAGAGGGCAATAGAGGGCAAGCGATAGATAGATAGATAGATAGATAGATAGATAGATAGATAGATAGATATAGTGAGGGCGATAGATAGATATATAGATAGAGTGAGGGCGATAGATAGAGTGAGGGCAATAGATAGATAGAGTGAGGGCGATAGATAGATAAAGTGAGGGTGATAGAGTGAGGGCGATAGATACTTAGAGTGAGGGCGATAGATAGAGTGAGGGCGATAGACAGATAGATAGAGTGAGTGCATAGATAGATAGAGTGAGGGCGATAGATAGATAGATAGATAGATAGATAGATAGATAGATAGATAGATAGATAGATAGATAGATAGATAGATAGATAGATAGATAGATAGAGTGAGGGCGATAGATAGATAGAGTGAGGCGATAGATAGATAATGTGAGGGTGATAGATAGAGTGAGGGCAATACATAGATAGAGTGAGGGCAATAGATAGATAGAGTGAGGGCGGTAGATAGATAAATAGAGTGAGGACGGTAGATAGATAGATAGAGTGAGTGAGGGCGATAGATAGATAGAGTGAGGGCAATAGATAGATAGAGTGAGGGCGATAGATAGATAGATCGATAGATAGATTGAGGGCGATAGATGGTTAGATAGATGAGTGAGGGCGATAGATGGATATATAGAGTGAGGGCGATAGATAGATGGATAGATAGAGTGAGGGTGATAGAGTGAGAGCGATAGATAGAGTGAGGGCGATAGATAGAAAAATATACACTGAAACTTAACAGACATTTTTATAGATATGGGTCCTTTCATTACACACAGTAGGCCAACAAATTACCTCACTGCAGCACCACTCTATAGCACCACTCTATAGTACCACTCTACAGTGTCCCTTTACAGCACCAATCTAAAGCACAACTCAGCAGCACCACTGTACAGCACCACTCTGTAGCATCACTATACAGCAGCAGTATGCAGCACCACTGTACAGCATCACTCTGCAGCACCACTGTATAGCACCACTCCGCAGCATCACTGTACAGTACCCCTTTACAGCACCAATCTAAACCACCACTGTACAGCACCACTCTGCAGCACCACTCTACAGTAACCCTTTACAGCACCAATCTAAACCACCACTCTGCAGCACCACTGTACAGCACCACTCTGCAGCACCATTCTGCAGCACCACTCTGCAGTTCCCCTTTACAACACCACTCTACGGCACCACTCTACAGTACCCTTTTACAGCACCAATCTAAATCACCACTCTGCAGCACCACTGTACAGCACCACTCTGCAGCACCAATATAAACCACCACTCGGCAACACCACTCTGCAGCACCAATATAACCCACCACTTTGCAGGACCACTCTGCAGCACCCCTTTACAGCACCAATATAAACCACCACTCTGCAGCACCACTGTACAGCACCCCTCCGCAGTACCCCTGTGTTTGGGTGTGGTTGTGGTTGGGTGTTGTGTGTGGGTGTAGCTGTGGGTGTGGTGGTGTGAGTGTGGTTGTGTGGGTGTGGTTGTGGTTGAGTGTGTGGTTGGGTGTGTGCGGTTGGGTGTGGTTGTGGGTGTGGTTTTGTGTGTCGTTGTGTGTGGTTGTGGTTGTGTGTGGTTGGTTGTGTGTCTAGTATACATGACTGGGGTTTTCATTCAGAGAATGTTGGGAGCGGACTTTTTTTTAAATCGTATTATAAGTGAGCAAATTGGATTTCTGCAGATTTAAAATGATTTTTCTATTTAGAGAAATGTGGCATTACTGGAAGAAGAAACAAATTAATAACACTTCCCTGTTCTGAAAAACCATACCAGTTAGCAACAGCAAAAAAGATGGTGCTAACTTCGCACTGATAAGTTGATGATTATCCGTTATAGTAAAACATAACAGAACCGTCTTAAAACTGCAGCCTGTCCGACATAAGGGTTGTGAAGCTTCTGTAACAAATGTTAACCAATTGCTAAGTTGAAAATGCGTTGGAACTATTTATGTAAGAAAAGCTGTTACAATGCTACTTTGCGTTTAACTTATTCAACATACATACAATACAGTATAGGAACACAATGGAATACTATACGGTTAAGGTTTCCTGACCCAGCCGGGAAAGGAATTTATTTTCAAGACACAATGTCTAATATACAATACAAATCGAAATAGCATGACACAAGCCTGTGCCGTACCAAGAGGAAAGAGGAAGAATAGGAATAGAGTGAAAGGGGTGTTTTGTTCAGGCAAAGGAAGGGAGCAAGAGCAGGGCACTGTAGACAAATCAAAGATCACTGACAGTGTCACCTGAAGCGGAGCATACACATTTTCATTTGACAATATTGTAAGTGTAACCCCACTTTTGGGTGTCGACGTTTCGATCCCTATTGCTCATTTAATGCATGGGATCATCATCAGGACTTTAAAGATAAAGAAAGCATGCCTGAATGTAACAAAGCCTGTTAGGAGAAACAAAAGAGATAAGGAGTTTTTTGGAGCATCCATAAGGAGTAGTTTGAACATGTCTGCCAGCTTTGTAACACAATCGAATTCGCAGTGTGTGAATAAGTGCAGGGTGGCGTGCCAGGTAAGAAAACATTGCAATATTGTTACATCAATATTCGGAATCGCAGTGACATGCGTGATGGGCTATTTAATCAGGCTGTGTTGTGACAGTGATTGTTCCGGCTCAGCTGAGGAAGTGACAGTGGGTTGGCATTCCGACTGTGCAGTGGTCTTGAGAAGCCTTTGAATTAGAACGTGCTCGTGAATGGTACTAATACTTGGGAGGCTGCGAGTGGGAGGGGGACTATGAGTGCACCACTTTCTAATTATCGGAAGAGAATTTTGGTCCGTACCTCTATTGTTCGAGGTGAGAAGCCTCACGTGGGAGGTCTCATGCACTCCTTGGTTTGTTTGGCGGAATTCACGATCAAAACGCCAAGCTGGGGACGCAAACAATAATTAAATAAGCACGAAGTGGAAACCTTCAGACGTGGTTCCACTTGTTGACTGGACAGAGGGCAGGGAGGGGTTAAATGTTAAAACCTACCAAGGGGTTGAAATGGCACAGAGGTCCTTAGCGGGATCCAGTTGCAAGGTTGGTTTTTTCAATTGGGAAATACGTGTCCCGTTTTGTTTTCGCCGGATAACCGTACTGAAAACAGAAAAAAGTTGGAGCCCTTGTCAAAGGATGGTTACCGATGTGGTTTGGAGTTTAGTGGATCCGGGGCTTAGAGGCTCCAAATAGTGGTAATACGGCGGGAATGGACATACCTTTACCGCTCTCCATGCGGGCGGAATAAGAGGTTTTAATGCAGGCAGCAATTGGCCATGCACGCAGTGCACCCTCAGCGCGGTGCTCAGGCGCTGAAATAAATAATTAAATAAAGGCCAGTCAGTGCGCGGCTCGCAAACGGGGCATGATAGGAAAGACGATCTATCTTGGGATACTTACTCAGTCCGGATAGTGACTCGCCTCTGCTGTGAATACTCGGTCAATGCCGGTTCCCTCTCGCGCTCAATGTAGTTGAGTGGCTTATAGGTTCCACATAGATCACGTGGTAACCGCTTAGGGCGCCATCTTAGAGAGGTGATCTATTAAGGGTCACGAGGAGAGTGTGGCAGCACTAGCAGCCATCTTGGAATGGCTATCTAAAACGGTTAGCCATTGGGATGTGGGGGGAGTGAGAGTAATAGTGACTGTTGTGACAGTAAACAAGTGATTAATAATAAAATAAACATAAAAACAGATTTGCCCCGCATGTTCAATTCATCATCAAAAATGCAGTCATTTGGAGGGTCCGTCTTCCCACATTTGATTGTCAACAGAATTTAATACAAAGCCATCTCGTTTTCTTTGGGTCAGGGACAGTGTTCCACAAAGAGTTAATTCAATCAGAGTAATGTAGTCCAGTCCTCACTCCGGTTGAGACCCGTATGAATAGTGTTAAATTGTATAATCGATTTCAGCTCTTCCCGGTTTAGCAGTTGTTGTAAATTACCACCTCTCTGTGGTAATTTGACGGACTTCAGGACGGTCCATCGCAGGTCGTCTGCTGTGTGCTTCATGTTGGCAAAATGTTCTACCAACGGAGCATTGGGGGTCCCGCACCTTATGCGGCTCCGATGTTGGCTTATCCTTGTCTTTATTTTTTGTGTTATTTGCCCCACATACATGCGGGGGCAAGGGCATAGAACCGCATAAATTACATTGCAGCTGTTGCAATTGGTGAAATCACTCATGTGGATTGTGATATTATTGTGACTAAAGGTGCGCCCCTCAAGTGTCAACTCACAAACAATACATTGCCCACACTTTGCATGGCCTCTCATTGGTGGCAACCCCCAATTGGACTCAATTGTATTATTTGGGGGCGGTGTGGGTAAGGCAGCCCGAACAAGGTGGTCCTTTATGTTCTTACTTTTTTTGAAAGCAAACAGGGGTTTGTCAAATGTAAGTTGACCTGAGTTTAAAGTTGGCCAGTGTCGCAGAACTGTTTTCCTGATTTTATTCGAAATTGGGGAAAAGGTTGTAACACATGCTATTCTCTCACAGTTCTGCCTGGTCTTTGGTTCGAGCAGGGCCTCCCTAGGACAATACCATGCACGTTTAGATGCGTTCCTTACTATTCTGTTAGGATAGCCACGTGCTTTGAGTTTCGAACATAAGATGCTTGCCTCCCTGAAATAGTCACTTTTTGAAGAGCAGTTCCGCCTGATCCGAAGGAACTGCGAGTACGGCAGTGAATCTTTTAGGGCTTTAGGGTGGTTGCTGTCGTATCTCAGTAGGGTATTACGTTCAGTCGGTTTCCTATACAGGCGAGTGAGTAGTTCGCCAGCCTCATGATAGATCGTTAGGTCCAGAAACGGTATCTCAGTTTTGTGGTGGGAGAGAGTAAACTGCAAATTATCACAGTTATTGTTTAACCAGTGTAGAAAAGAATCTAAAATTCTGTCATCTGAATTCCAAATCAGGAAGATGTCATCTATGTAACGGCGCCAAATCCCAATGCTGGTTCTAAAGGGGTTGGTGTCAACTAGGATTGTGAGAGGGAAGCCCAAGAAACCCAGGAAATGGTTCAACGCTCCGGGAGAGCGGAGGACCCGCAACAATTTCTACCAGTGGTAGTACCCAGAATACAAAATATGACTGAAACATTACCTATTTTTAATCTATCGAATCACATCCTACAGCATTCTGAATTAGAACTTCTGAAGAAAGGGCTCTCTTTTGTCCCCACGATACGTCCAAACTACATGGAATTACAAACAGAGCTACTTAGATTCTTTAGACTGATTCGGTTGAAAGCATTTTTTCAGCTGCACCCTACGCCTGAACCTAATCGTAATACCCCTTTCTGTCCACCCTCCACTTTCCTACCTTCGGCGAGTATGGTTCCGCCAGAGATCATCACTTTTGAGAAACTTATTCTCAAAGATCTTGAGACACTGGAAAAGAAGAGGCTGTTTGTTCCGTATAATATTCCCAAGATTGAAAAGGAGGCAATAGATTCCCTCAAATCAAATACGGAAGTAATCATTAAAAGCGCTGATAAGGGTGGTGGCATTGTTCTACAGAATATTGACACATACAAAGATGAAATCAACCGTCAACTAAGTAACAGGGAACACTACCTAAGATTAGGTCGCAATCCAACGACTGAAATCCAAACTTTAATTAAAAAAATCACCACAGATGCCAGAGACGAGGGCTTCTTGAGCAAAAAGGAATACAATTTTCTTAATGTCAAATATCCACGACTCCCGGTCATCTATACCCTACCAAAAGTTCATAAGAGCATTGAGAACCCTCCAGGCCGACCGATAGAATCGGCTTGCGGATCAATTTTGGAGCCATTGGGGTCCTATGTGGATTTTTTCATTAAGGACTTTGTGCCTTCCACATGTTGTTATGTCCGTGACAGCATGGAAATGATCAATCTTGTTGAACATCATTCCTATGACCCCAATAATCAAACACTCTGTACACTCGATGTAGAGTCGCTCTATACTAATATACCTCAAGGAGCGGCTCTACGAGTGATTGAGAAAACACTTGATTCCAGACCACGACCACACAGAGTACCAACACTGTTCATATTGCAATTACTGGAACTATGTCTCACAAAAAATTACTTTGTTTTTGATGGGGTGTTCTTCCAACAGATCAAAGGGACATCAATGGGAGCGATTTTTGCTCCCCATCTGGCCATTTTGTATATGGATGCACTAGAGACAGGCACAATCCTAGTTGACACCAACCCCTTTAGAACCAGCATTGGGATTTGGCGCCGTTACATAGATGACATCTTCCTGATTTGGAATTCAGATGACAGAATTTTAGATTCTTTTCTACACTGGTTAAACAATAACTGTGATAATTTGCAGTTTACTCTCTCCCACCACAAAACTGAGATACCGTTTCTGGACCTAACGATCTATCATGAGGCTGGCGAACTACACACTCGCCTGTATAGGAAACCGACTGAACGTAATACCCTACTGAGATACGACAGCAACCACCCTAAAGCCCTAAAAGATTCACTGCCGTACTCGCAGTTCCTTCGGATCAGGCGGAACTGCTCTTCAAAAAGTGACAATTTCAGGGAGGCAAGCATCTTATGTTCGAAACTCAAAGCACGTGGCTATCCTAACAGAATAGTAAGGAACGCATCTAAACGTGCATGGTATTGTCCTAGGGAGGCCCTGCTCGAACCAAAGACCAGGCAGAACTGTGAGAGAATAGCATGTGTTACAACCTTTTCCCCAATTTCGAATAAAATCAGGAAAACAGTTCTGCGACACTGGCCAACTTTAAACTCAGGTCAACTTACATTTGACAAACCCCTGTTTGCTTTCAAAAAAAGTAAGAACATAAAGGGCCACCTTGTTCGGGCTGCCTTACCCACACCGCCCCCAAATAATACAATTGAGTCCAATTGGGGGTTGCCACCAATGAGAGGCCATGCAAAGTGTGGGCAATGTATTGTTTGTGAGTTGACACTTGAGGGGCGCACCTTTAGTCACAATAATATCACAATCCACATGAGTGATTTCACCAATTGCAACAGCTGCAATGTAATTTATGCGGTTCTATGCCCTTGCCCCCGCATGTATGTGGGGCAAACAACACAAAAAATAAAGACAAGGATAAGCCAACATCGGAGCCGCATAAGGTGCGGGACCCCCAATGCTCCGTTGGTAGAACATTTTGCCAACATGAAGCACACAGCAGACGACCTGCGATGGACCGTCCTGAAGTCCGTCAAATTACCACAGAGAGGTGGTAATTTACAACAACTGCTAAACCGGGAAGAGCTGAAATCGATTATACAATTTAACACTATTCATACGGGTCTCAACCGGAGTGAGGACTGGACTACATTACTCTGATTGAAATAACTCTTTGTGGAACACTGTCCCTGACCCAAAGAAAACGAGATGGCTTTGTATTAAATTCTGTTGACAATCAAATGCGGGAAGACGGACCCTCCAAATGACTGCATTTTTGATGATGAATTGGACATGCGGGGCAAATCTGTTTTTATGTTTATTTTATTATTAATCACTTGTTTACTGTCACAACAGTCACTATTACTCTCACTTCCCCCACATCCCAATGGCTAACCGTTTTAGATAGCCATTCCAAGATGGCTGCTAGTGCTGCCACACTCTCCTCGTGACCCTTAATAGATCACCTCTCTAAGATGGCGCCCTAAGCGGTTACCACGTGATCTATGTGGAACCTATAAGCCACTCAACTACATTGAGCGCGAGAGGGAACCGGCATTGACCGAGTATCCACAGCAGAGGCGAGTCACTATCCGGACTGAGTAAAAATCCCAAGATAGATCGTCTTTCCTATCATGCCCCGTTTGCGAGCCGCGCACTGACTGGCCTTTATTTAATTATTTATTTCAGCGCCTGAGCACCGCGCTGAGGGTGCACTGCGTGCATGGCCAATTGCTGCCTGCATTAAAACCTCTTATTCCGCCCGCATGGAGAGCGGTAAAGGTATGTCCATTCCCGCCGTATTACCACTATTTGGAGCCTCTAAGCCCCGGATCCACTAAACTCCAAACCACATCGGTAACCATCCTTTGACAAGGGCTCCAACTTTTTTCTGTTTTCAGTACGGTTATCCGGCGAAAACAAAACGGGACACGTATTTCCCAATTGAAAAAACCAACCTTGCAACTGGATCCCGCTAAGGACCTCTGTGCCATTTCAACCCCTTGGTAGGTTTTAACATTTAACCCCTCCCTGCCCTCTGTCCAGTCAACAAGTGGAACCACGTCTGAAGGTTTCCACTTCGTGCTTATTTAATTATTGTTTGCGTCCCCAGCTTGGCGTTTTGATCATGAATTCCGCCAAACAAACCAAGGAGTGCATGAGACCTCCCACGTGAGGCTTCTCACCTCGAACAATAGAGGTACGGACCAAAATTCTCTTCCGATAATTAGAAAGTGGTGCACTCATAGCCCCCCTCCCACTCGCAGCCTCCCAAGTATTAGTACCATTCACGAGCACGTTCTAATTCAATGGCTTCTCAAGACCACTGCACAGTCGGAATGCCAACCCACTGTCACTTCCTCAGCTGAGCCGGAACAATCACTGTCACAACACAGCCTGATTAAATAGCCCATCACGCATGTCACTGCGATTCCGAATATTGATGTAACAATATTGCAATGTTTTCTTACCTGGCACGCCACCCTGCACTTATTCACACACTGCGAATTCGATTGTGTTACAAAGCTGGCAGACATGTTCAAACTACTCCTTATGGATGCTCCAAAAAACTCCTTATCTCTTTTGTTTCTCCTAACAGGCTTTGTTACATTCAGGCATGCTTTCTTTATCTTTAAAGTCCTGATGATGATCCCATGCATTAAATGAGCAATAGGGATCGAAACGTCGACACCCAAAAGTGGGGTTACACTTACAATATTGTCAAATGAAAATGTGTATGCTCCGCTTCAGGTGACACTGTCAGTGATCTTTGATTTGTCTAAAGTGCCCTGCTCTTGCTCCCTTCCTTTGCCTGAACAAAACACCCCTTTCACTCTATTCCTATTCTTCCTCTTTCCTCTTGGTACGGCACAGGCTTGTGTCATGCTATTTCGATTTGTATTGTATATTAGACATTGTGTCTTGAAAATAAATTCCTTTCCCGGCTGGGTCAGGAAACCTTAACCGTATAGTATTCCATTGTGTTCCTATACTGTATTGTATGTATGTTGAATAAGCTAAGCACCTTTGTTTCCTATAACGTAGTTATACCCATGGTCCTTAGCTATCTATTGGGTTCCCCTTGTTTCCAAAAAACACTTTTACGTTTAACAGCAGCGGAATTAAAATACGTCTGTATGTTTGCGCAAAAGTGGTGGACCAATCTGAACAATGGTGCATTTTACGGTCAATTCAGCAAGAATAATTATTGGCTGTAAACTTGAGAGGACATAACTCTCTGACAAGGTCATATTGCCGAGGCACACATAATTGATGTAGTGCGGTAGACAATTAAACAGAAGTTGTGTCCAGCATCCCACCATGCACAATATAAAGCCTTCTTGAAATATAGCTGGTCTTATTCCTTTTGTTATATGATGTATGAGAAAAGAGAGTTCTCCCAAATATTTTGAGGCCCAGAGGGGGGAGACAAACCAAGCAAAAAGGAGACAGAACCTCTAGGGGGGCCTATATTTCTTTCAACATTGAATATATCCAAATGATTAGTCAAAAGATGCCAAAGAGAGATCTTTCAAATATTATTCAAACATGGAAAATTTTTATTAGACTATTTTGTCATTTAAAATTTTTTTTAAAGACTCTTATATATAAAAATACATTTCATTATCATTGCGCAAATCAACATTTTTACATGCATTTGGTGATAGTCCTATCATTCAAAATGCCCTCTAGTAGCAATTGATCCTATTGATCAGGAACACAGAGACACACATTCATCACACAGTATCAATATACAATAATGGACATACCTAACATAAACAACTGAGCAAAATTATACAAGACATTGACTGACATAAGTGATAGCTCTAAGGTGTATTTGAGAGGGTACGTATAGGAACCTAGATGGAGTGGTTCTGTTGGTTATGATGTACTTGACCAAAACGTATCCAAGACAGGGATGTTGGGCCGACGTACGTTTCACCAAATGCATGTAAAAATGTTGATTTGCGCAATGATAATGAAATGTATTTTTATATATAAGAGTCTTTAAAAAAAAATTTAAATGACAAAATAGTCTAATAAAATTTTTCCATGTTTGAATAATATTTCAAAGATCTCTCTTTGGCATCTTTTGACTAATCATTTGGATATATTCAATGTTGAAAGAAATATAGGCCCCCCTAGAGGTTCTCTCTGCTTTTTGCTTATTCCTTTTGTTTCCTTTTTGGGGTGTAATGCACAAGTACAGCCTACAGATGAAACTGGCTGCGCTATTGCAGGGGAAAAATTGCTGGCACAGGTGCAAAGAACATAGTATACGTATATCTTTTGTTACTGTACCAAATCTACAAATGTCCTCGCTCACTTATGTGGCAATTGGGAGCATACGTCGTGAAACACTGTTGGAATAAGTCGATTTATACAACTGTAAATTGCACTTACAATGGTGCAAAATCTGTCGGTATTGATCATTTTCCACTATCATAAGTGCAGGGAAAGTTGTGGGAAAAGATGTGCAGTGGAAGTGAAGTAGACTGCAAAATGCGGTGAACATTCAAACACTGAGGGGGCAGCGATGGATGACATGCAATGGATTCCCAGACGATCCGTGATATCTAAGAGAAGGAGAGGAACAGAGGAGTGAGAGCAGAAACAAGCTATCTCTGCATTGCTGTGGCAGGGGGGGCGGGAGAGCGGGAGCGCATTCCTTTGAAGTCTGATGCGGGGAAGCGGCAGCCTTTGAAGTCTGATTGGGCGGGGGAGCGGCAGCCTTTGAAGTCTGATGCCTTGAGGCTCAGACAAAGGGTATGTGTGACGTGGCTGGCGTGCACGTACCTGTCTCACATGAACTGTATGGGATCCACAGCCTTTTCCACTTGCAATAATTCTCGCCAGCAATGTGCAAGCGCATTGGCAGGCGAGACCTAAAAACCGTTACACAGTATGTACACAACCCCACTCACAAACCCCCAAAACCAGGCATTGGGGCTTTCCTCAAGCATTTACAACCACTGTACTCTGCACACACAACTGTGTACCATTCCTGCTGTCACAAGATACAGTATTCCCGGTGCACTCTTCTGCCGTTTCCAGGCCCTAAAACCTGACACTTCCGCCGTTTTCACACCTGCGCACAAGCGCTGCTTTTACCGTTTCTGCATATAATTCACGGCTCATCTAACACCTAAAGTGCACAGGGGTCAACCTCACAGACACCGAATGATGCACATAGATGTGCATGCACACCATGTGCACACCCCTCCTGCTCTCAAACACCTCATTCAGCAGTACAGTGCCCAAGTTCACTCACAAACAATTCTAATCAACTCGCCTCTGTACTCATATGCCATGTTGCGCACACGCATTTCCCTGTGTCAGTCACTAAAGGAGAGAGATACCTCGTCTGCACCCGCAGACACCTCAAGGCTGCACATACCACCGACTGTAACTGCTCTCAAAGGCACCATTTATTTTATTTATTTTAAAAGTTTTATATAGCGCTAGCTTGACCCGTAAGTATCAGTGCACTTTACATACACACAGTAAACAGCAGAAGGACATTACATTACATAGTAGGCCGGCATTAAGGAAGCAAACCACAGAAAAAAAAATACAGCATGGGAAATAAATATGCAGTGCAGCGGAGGGGGAGAGAGCAATGAAAGAAAAGGCGAGAATTACATAGTCAGGTCACCCACTATCCTTAAATGTCGAGGGAGAGAGGAGACAACTTGGATAAAGAAGACTAGGTTAGTTGATGTTGGTCATGAAAGTATTTGTTTAGGAGATGGAGTTTCAGGTCCCTTTTGAAACAGGAGAAGGAGTGGTTGCATCTGAGGACTCCAGGGAGAGTGTTTCATATTCTGCACACGCACGTCTGTTTATTAAAGGAACAGACCCTGGTCGTTCATACAAATATTATAATCTGCACTCAAATAGCCTCCTCTCCTCCATCCCCATACAGACTTTGGCTCCTCTCTGTAACAACAAATTGTGACCTTGTTTCTCACACAAAAGAACAGCTCCTGTCTGGTCTCACATACTCCACGGTGTGCGCACTCGTAACTTCTTCTGTGCACACTTCTCCTAAGGGACAGCCCCTGGTTATTCTCGCACACACCATTTTGCGCACACGCATGACTTCCTCTCATATTGTGCACACTTGCGGCCCCTTTTCTTTACAGCACTTACGACACCCTACTCTGCACACACACAACTGTGCACTCTTCTGCTGTTTCCAGACCCTAAAGTCTGTCACTTCCGCGTGTTCACACGAGCGCTGCTTTTACCTTTTCTGCTCATAATTCACGGCTCATGTAGGACCTAAACTGTACAGGGGTCATCCTCACAGACACACCGCATGATGCACATAGACGTGCGTGCACACCATGTGTACACCCTTCTGCTCTCAAACACCTAATTCTGATGTACAGGGCCTGAGTTCAGTCACACACATTTCTAATCAGCTCACCTCTGTATTCAGATGCCATGTTGCGCACACGCACTTCCCTGTATCAGTCACTAAAGGAGAGAGATACCATGCCTGCACTCGCAGACACCTCAATGCTGCAGATAACACCCCCCCACTGTGACTCTTTTGGTTATTAAAACATAAATAAAAGGCATTGTCATTTAAAATGCCAATAGCTCAAACTTGGGTGAATGCGAGACCTATTGGAATAAAATGCTTGTTTTTCTTTTGTGTCAGTTGGGAGGTCTGAAATAGACGGATGTTCAAATGCCTCTTGTCTTGACCTGCGCTGCTATTATGTTGGTTGCCAGCACTCCTGTGAATGTTTTGGAGCATAGAACAAGTTACTTACCTTCGGTAACGATATATCTGGAAGAAACAGTAGTTAGTATTAGATTCCTTACGTTAGAATATCCCCAGGCGTCAGACTGGATCCGGAAACTTTTGCGTAGCAGTACCCCTGCGCGTCGGTAGGCGCTGACTGCAGCTTCGCGTCCGTCCTCGGCGTCGTCTACGCCGGGATGACGCCGCCGGAGTACTTAGATGCCGCCCTCATCGCGGACGTCAGTTCTTATACACAGCTTTTTCGCGCCAGAAACGCAGAGCCATGATAAAAACCAACACTGGTGCCATGAAACTAGGGCCCTGAAAAGGGGTGACCTTAACCCTAGATATCGGTTCGCAGAACGGGGAGGATGGGTGGGGCGGTAAGGAATCTAATACTAACTACTGTTTCTTCCAGATATATCGTAACCGAAGGTAAGTAACTTGTTCATCTGAAAGAAACAGGTTAGTACTAGATTCCTTACCTTAGAATAGATACCCCAGCAATACCAACCCCGGTGGTGGGTCTGCGAACCAATAATCACACCAGAAAGTCCTGGAGGACGGAACGGCCAAAGAAGCCATCCCTCCGGACTAGACTGTCCAGGCAGTAGTGTCTTGCAAACGTGTGTAGTGAGGCCCATGTAACTGCCTGACAAATGTCCTGCAAGGGGACTCCCCGACCCAGGGCAGTAGTAGCCGCCGTGGCCCGAGTGGAATAGGCCCTCAACCCAACAGGAGGTTCCTTCTTAGCCAAGGAGTAGCATGCCTTAATACACAACACGACCCACCGAGAGATGGTTCGCTTGTGTACTGCCCGTCCTTTCTTAGCGCCACTTAACCAACAAAGAGTTGGTCATCCACCTGGAACTGGCGTGTGCGATCCAGATAAAACGAGAGCGCACGTTTTGGGTCCAGACGGTGGAGCTGCTCTTCCTCTTTTGAGGGATGCGGAGGCGGAAAGAAGGTGGACAAGGTGATGGACTGCCCGATGTGGAAGGCTGTGTCAACCTTGGGCAGGAAAGAGGGTCTTGTCCGCAACACAACCTTGTCCGGATGGACAGAAAGGAAAGGAGGTTTAGAAGAAAGAGCCTGGAGCTCACTCACTCTCCTGGCAGAGGTGATGGCAACCAGGAAAGCAGTCTTCAGATTAATAAGGCGAAGAGGACAGTTATGAAGTGGCTCAAAGGGAGCGCACATCAGATAGGTAAGAACAAGGTTCAAGTCCCACTGAGGTATCACAAATGGAACAGGGGGGAATTCAAAAACCTATTTACAATTGGGGACTTGAACAAAGATGGATGATCAGGTAGCCTTAAAAAGGCTGAAAGGGCAGAAAGATAACCCTTGAGAGTGCCCAGAGCAGAGCCCTGCTGGGCAAGAGAAAGAAGGAAGAGGAGAACCTCAGAAAGAGGGGCAGAGAGAGGATCCAAAGCCTTTGCTGTGTACCATGCCACACATCTGTTCCACCTGTAGGCGTATACCGACTTCCTGGAGGGACGCCTGGCTGCCAGAATCACAGTACAGACTTCAGGAGGCAAGTCAAATGGCCTCAACTGCCGCCGCTCAATCTATAAGCATGTAGGTGGAGACTGGACAGGTTCGGGTGGAGGACCATCCCCTGCTGCTGCGACAGAAGGTCCTCCTGAAGAGGCAGATGAACCGAGGGACAGACAGACATACTGAGTAGCTCGGGATACCAGTACCTTCGTGCCAAGTCCAGAGCCACAAGGATAACTTGGACCCGGTCACGCTTGATCTTCTTCAGCACTCTGGGTAGAAGTGGTATAGGCGGAAAGGCGTACAACAGACCGCAACTCCACTCGCGACAAAAAGCGTCTCCGAGCGAGTGCCGCCTTGGAAATTCCAACGTCAGAACTGATGACATTGCGTGTTCTCTTCTGTGGCGAATAGATCTAACCAAGGCTCTCCCCACTGCAGAAAGAGGCCTTGCGCCATGTCTGAGTTCAGACGCCATTCGTGATCCATCATGCACCGTCGGCTGAACTTGTCCGCCCTGGCGTTCAGAGAACCTGCCTGGTGTTGAACCACCAGGGTCACGCCCTGATGTTCCAGCAACTGACAGAGGCGCAGAGCCTCCGGGCAGAGGGTCCACGACCCCACCCTGCCCTGTTTGTTGGAGTACCACATGGCGGTGGTGTTGTCCATGAACACCTGCACTACACTCCCCCAGACAGAGGGGATAAATGCCTTCAGTGCTAGATGAATTGCCCTCAGCTCCAGAAGGTTAATATGGAGCCGGGACTCCGCCGGGGACCAGAGGCCTCTGATCTCCGTCTCTCCCATGTGGCCTCCCCATCCTAGGAGGGACGCGTCCGTCACAACTACGTGCTCCTGTTGGGGTAAGGAGAGGGACCTGCCGCTGACCCGATCGCGGTCCGTGAGCCACCACTGCAGCTGTCTCGCAGTTCCCTTCGAGATCAGGACATGGTCGGACAGGTTGTCCTGATGTTGGGCCCACTGAAACTTCAGGTCCCACTGCAGAGCCTGCATCCGCCAACGGGCGTGATGCACCAGAAGAATGCAGGAGGCCATCAGCCCCAGGAGCCGCAGCGTCAACCTGACCGAGACCCGGGATAAAAGCTGAAAGATTGGAATCAGAGCCTGAATATCCCGAACCCGCTGATCGGGAGAATAAACATGAAACTGCCCGAGTCGAGAATCGCTCAGATGAAGAGGAGCTTCTGAGAGGGGCACAGGTGTGACTTCGGCCCATTGATGGAAAACCCCAGCTGGTGCAGGATGTCTGCCGTTATCTGGAGGTGGCTGACAACTGTCTGCGGCGAGCCCCCCTTCAACAAACAGTCGTAGAGGTAGGGGAAGACTGAAACCCCTAACCTATGCAGATGAGCCGCGACCACCGCCATCACCTTTGTGAACACCCATGGGCCGCTGGTAAGGCAGAAGGGGAGCACAATAAACTGAAAGTGCCCGTGGCCTACCGTGAACCGCAGGTAGCGCCGGTGGGCCGGCAGGACGGGAATGTGGAAATAAGCATCCTGCAAGTCCAACGCTACCATCCAGTCTCCTGGGTCCAGGGCAGCTAAGACCTGAGCCAATGTCAGCATCTTGAACTTCTCCTTCTGGAGGAAGCCGTTGACGTTCCGTAGGTCCAAGATAGGGCGTAGGCCCCTTTTGCCCTTCTTGGGTACCAGAAAGTAGTGGGAATAACAACCACATCCTACTTCCGGCCCAAGAACGCGCTTGATGGCCCGCTTGGCCAAGAGGGCCATAACTTCCTCTTGCAGAAGTTGCAAGTGGTCTCCCGACATGCGTTGGTATTGCGGTGGCATGGCTGGAGGGGTCGCCTCGAAGGGGAGGGAGTAGCCCCTTCGGGCGATTTGCAACACCCACCTGTCCGAAGTGACAGCGCGCCAGTGGAAGTGGTGATGGCGAACCCTGCCCCCCACTGGCATCACATGGGCCTTAAAGCACGGACTAGGAAGCTTTAGAGGCGGATGCTGCGGGGGAAGGTGTGGGCTGGCCTCGCCGGTGTCCCTGACTGCCGCCACAGCGGTTTCCACCACCGCCACCGTGTTGGATGTTAGTCTGCGGTGCATGGCTGGCAGCACGTGTGGGAGCGCCCCTTTCTTGGCCACGAAAGGAGCGAAAGGCACCCGTTGGCTTGCACGGGGCCGGGAGCCCCAAGGACTTGGCCGTAGCCCTGGAGTCCTTAAAGCGCTCAAGCGCATGGTCTGCCTTGTCGCCAAAAAGGCGACGGCCATCGAACGGCATGTCCATAAGAGTGTTCTGGACATCAGCTGAAAAATTGGTGGACCTCAACCAGGCGTGGCGACGAATCGCCACTGTCGTTGCCATCGCTCTGCCCAGTGAGTCGGTGGTATCTAGCCCACACCGGATAGAAAACCGTGCTGCATCTCGACCCTCCGCAAGGGCTTGGATGAGTTTAGTCCTGACCTCCGCCGGACATTCTGGCAGCACGGCCGCAACCGTGTCCCACAGAGAGTGGATGTAGTGGCCCAAGAGGCATGCGGCCTTGACTGATCGCAGTCCCAAACTCAGGGAGGAGAATACTTTCTTAGCGTATTGCTCGTACCTCTTGGATTCACGATCGGACAGGGCCATCGAGAATGCCATCTGGGAGTTGGAGGCCTGGATGACCAGGCTCTCGGGGTGGGATGGGTGGACAGGAAACAAGGGTTGCCCGGAGCCGGGCGGTGGCGCCTGGCCACGTTCCTATCTACAGGCTGACCTGTAGTGGGCTTGGACCAAGTGCCCAAAAGAATGTCTGATAAGGCCTCATTAAATGGCAGCAGGGGCTCAGCCGAGCTTGACTGCGGTTTAAGGACCTCAGTGAGGAGGTTAGTCCTCACGGCCGCGATGGGGAGCTCCAGGCCCAAGGGCTTGGCTGCCCGCATCAGCACCACACTGTAGGCAGCCCCCTCCTCCGAAGCCACGGTGAAAGGGGAGACAAAACCAGTGTCTGGCGAGGTGTCCAGCCCACTGGCATCCCCAAGCTCACCTGTCCAGTCCTGCTGAGACTGACACTCCCGTGCCAGAGGGTCCTCAGACCCCTCCCAATCCCCCTCGTCACCCATCTCCTGGTAGTCAGGTTCAAAGGATGGGGCCGGTTCGTTGAAGTAAAATTCTCTATGCGACGTCTAGAGCGGCACCCAGCGGCGCCGGAACCGAATCCAGGGTAGGATCGGGGACGGCGTCGTCCTGGGATGGCGCCGGGGGCGACACCCTGGGGGCCGGCGCCGGCGGGGTCGTAAGGTCGAACGGCGACCACCCGGATCCAGAAACGGATCCAGTGAGGGCCTGCGGCGCCAGGACTAAAGTCACCGGCAGCGTCGGCGCCGAAGCACCCGACGGCGTCGGAGTCAAAGCACCTGACCCACTAGGCCCCCCAGCCGGGGCCGCTGGGCCCGAAGGCACCGCGGAACCCGGCGGAGGAGGGAGAGACCTCATGGCCATGAGGTAGCGCTCGATCTCCTCCGGCGGCGCGTCATGCCCAGGGACTGGAAGGCATGGAGCAGGCCGCGACGCCCGTGACTCCGTCAGAGCCGCCTGGGTGGTGTCACCCGAAATCCTGGCTGCATCGCGCGAACGTCGGGGTGGGTCGGAAGAGCGATGACGCCTTTCCGACCTCTCTTACCTGAGGATCTTGATCCCGAAGACCGATGCTGACTTCCCGAGCTATGATGGCTCCAACCCCGCGACCGGTCCCTCGACCTCCTGTGTGACCGGGACCTCGAACGGCGCGGGGCCGACTGCCAGAGCTCAAGCCGCTTGCGGGACCACTCCCGCCTAGCCTTGGACGTCAGGGCCTGGCAGTCGGAGCAGGTTCGGTCGTCGTGGTCGAGGCCTAGACACTGAAGACACCGGCCATGGGGGTCGGTAACCGATATCAGTCGGCTGCACTTGGAACAGGGTTTAAACTCCGTCATCCCTACCGGCACCGTCGGAGTCAATCGACTCAAAAAACAGATCAAAAGTTTAGTCAAAAAATGACTAAAGGGTACTACTTCTCCGGATCTGCGCTTAGCTGGCGCGGAAAAAAGAAGAACTGATGTCAGCGCGCGAGGGTGGCGTCTAAGTACTCCGGCAACGTCATCTGGGCTCAGACACCGGCGCCGACAGACGCGGAGCCGCAGACAACGCCTACCAACGCGCAGGGGTACTGCTACGCAAAAGTTTCCGGATCCAGTCTGACGCCTGGGGATACTCTAAGGTAAGGAATCTAATACTAACCTGTTTCTTTCAGATTAGAACCCCTGTTAAAATCTTGAAGTTACAAGGGGAAAATTGGTAAGCCCTTGTTTTTTGTTTTTTTCTTTTTTGAATGTCACAACTTTATTTACAAGCAGGACTGTTGTTAAGCTCCTGCCAATTTCTTCAGCTGCTACTTCTACATTGCTTCAATTCTGCTGGCAGATGTTTGCCTACCATCTTTTTGTTTCGTGGACTTTAAGGTGTGACAGGACTTCTTGATTTTTTCTACAAAAGACTGAAGAGACTTCTCCTTATAAGAGACACTTCCTTAGTTTTAGGTGAGTATGGCAAAGTACACAACCTGCGTTAATTGATCTTTGCCATTGAAGACAATCTTTTTCACTGTAGTAAGTGAGAAATCTATTTAACCCTTGTGTCTTTTTTTCTTTAGTTTGATTGTTTTCTTGAATACTCCAGTGTTGGCAACAAGTACTCCTGGTTCTTGATCCTTCCCTCTGCTGAACGTCTTCCTGCTGGTCCTGAGTTGTCTCTTCTCTCCCTGGGGGTATTAGTCAATATTCTGTTCACCCTTTATTGGCTGGAAGTGACTATACTTTAGGGCAGAGTGGGGGCCCTCTCTTTGCTTCTGAGGATATTGGTTTTTCTGCCACGTGGAAAGAATCCCGACAGGTAGGGGTATGACTTTGGTGCCTTGAGGGCCTATCTCAAAAAAGCAGGCGTTCTGAAATTAAGAACAATACAGGCACCTCTCAGTATGTACTCAGCGTCCCTATTCTAATATATCAACATTTCCTCTTCTAGCCATTAAGAGTTGCCCAATCTATTAGATAGCCAATGTTTCGATTTATTTCTCAGTGAATTGTTAGGTTAATTTTGATTGTGGGGCAAGGATGGACCACCTTAAGGATTAAGTTGTTTCGGGGTGGGTAAGTGTACTATTTGATTATCCTGTACCAAATTTATCTCAGAGGAAAGATTTATTGGAGCTTGTGTCTCCTTTGGTACATTAGGCTGCCTTACACATGAGTTGCTCCCTTAAATACCCCATCCTTTAACCGTTTTATCTTGGTCCTGTTTCTTGTGTTTGATGTTATATCCTATGATTTTAGATGCAATGTCACCTGGCTATGGGGTCTGGGATGAGTCAGGGGAGGTACTAGTGATGGTAGCTGAGTTTTAACAAGCTAAATCAATTGGGTTTCGCATTTTCACAAGATCATTTAAGACACTTTTCATTGATGTTAACTTAGACATAACCTCCATCATCATTTCCTTCACAAAATCTTCTTTTAGCAAAGCTGCATAAGTGTCACCGATATCAGGTAAGGGAGTACAATCCAGGGTCGCTTTTTTGTTGGAACAGTTTATCATTTGGCTGGAGACCTGGTTACTTCCTATGTCAGACGTAACATTCCCTCTTTTTCATCGTAGTCATGGCAGTTCTCTTTTCTATTTAGGAGGGAAGAGGCACTGGTATTGGTTTGAGAAGTAAATCCTACACGTGGATTTACGGACTTACATTTATGTGAGGATGCTGCCTCCCTGTCCTCTGGGCCACTGAGTAGAATTGTAGCCTCTGGACCATTGTGAACCTCACATAAGGATTGTTAGACCCATTGTGACGTAGCCAGTCTTCTTCCACGTTTTCAGTCTCGGAGTTTGTAATGCCCCTTTGCAGTTGATAACTTGTAATGGAAGGTTTAGGGCATCTATCTTTATTTGAGCAGATAATTTCCTTTTGGCCATGTTCGAAAATGTGTTCGATAAAGTGACTCGTAACAGTTACAGTGCAAAAAAGGGGGAAAAAATAAACAAACAAATCAACAAAATAAACTCTTGATACTTTTGGGCAAGCGGGATTCTGGGCTCATAAGTCCAGCCCTGGCGTCAGCATGAATTCCAAGATTTCCCCCATGTGGGAAGCCACGTAGCACTGTGTAGTGCTCCCCACTACACCAAACCCCCTCTCCCCAAGTGGCCCCTCTTTCTTCTATGTGGACAGGTGGGATTCTGGGCTCAGAAGTTCAACTCTGGCATCAGCTGAGTTTAGGGTGACCAACTGTCATGGGTGCAAATTCAGGACGGTGAGTGTAAAAATTCAGGACAGGGGGTCAAAATTCAGGACAAAACTTCAGGACAAAAGGTAGGTTTTACAGACACATCAAAGGAGGTCGCGCAATAGTATGTAAGTAATCCCATTTATATCCAAACATATTCATCCATTTGCAAACCTATCCATTGTGTATCCTTCCAGCCATCATTTCACTCATCCATCACTCCATCCACACTTTCACTCATCCATCCATCCACCTTTTCACCCTATCTATCCGTACACTAATCCATCCACTTATCCATCCAGCCATTTACCCTTTCACCCATCCAGCTATCCTTTCACTTACTCAGCCATCCAGTCACTCATCCTTCCACCCATTCACCTTTTCAGTCATCCACCCATCCTCCCTTTCTCTCTCCATTGACCCTTTCACTTAGCCATCCTTCCTTCCATCCACCCATCCTTCTACTCCACTCATGAGTCCATCTATTGACCCTTTCACTCATCCATCCTTTCACTCATCCATCCATCCACCCATTCACTCACTGATCATCCACCCTTTCACTCATCCATCCTTTCGCTCATTTTCCATCTATTAACCCTTTCATTCATCCATTCACTCTTTCACTAATCCATCCAGTCATCCATCCATCCCTTCACTTACTCACTCGCCCACCTCTTCATATTAATTATGAGCTGAGCCTTTGTCTGCAGAGATCCAGACAGAAGAGGCCCATCAAGAATTTCACCCTCCCTGTAGTTCCTAAAGCAAGGGGTGGGGTGTGGGAGTGCTCACTATGCCCCTGCACATAGGCAATCTGAAAAAGTGGAAGTCATGCATGATGCACAGTGCTAGGACGTGAGGCGACTGCGACATGGTGTTGTTTCCAGGATGTTTTAAGCAGGATGATAAAAAAGGGTGGGGCCTCTCTCAAAAAGGGGTGTTCGATGTAATTAAGGGCGGGGCTTAAAACACTTAAGCTAAAAATCTGTGTTTAGCATAGTGTGCCGCCGGACTGGTATTTTGCCTCTTCTGTCATTGTATCCAGATAAATAACAAGTAACGTTACACCTACAACAAGCCAGAACTATTGGCTATGTCAACGGTTGTTAGATGCATGAAATAAAAATGCAGCAACCATGGCTTTGTTGAATATAATATTGAAACTGCACTTTTCTAAAATGATGAGACTGAAAGAACTCTAGCCCGGGCCCCATCTGTTCAACTTTTTTCACCAGCTTCTTTGAATGAACTGGATTCTGTAGCAGCATTTGCGTGGTTGCCCATTCCTTTCATCTAACAAAATGCTCTGTCCTAGACCGAGGCAGGGGGAGGCCCACCGCAAGCAGTAACAATCCTGACGGGCCCATTGTCATTCTGTATGTGGCAATCAGTCGCATACAGAATGACAATGGGCGGGGTGAGGCTGCTCTTGTACTCCGAGTGAGTGTGAGGCGGTCCATCAAGGAATTGAGGCTACATGCAGCGGAACAGTACTGCAGTGCCCAACATTAAGGACAAAAGGCGTCCTTAAAAGGGATCCTCACGGACAATGGACGTGAGGTCCAAATTACGGACGTTCCGTGAAATTTACGGACGGTTGGTCACCATAGCTGAGTTCCAAGATTCCTGCATTTGTCGAAGGCGAATCACACTTTGTCGTGCTCCGCCTGTGGCCATTCCTTTGCCTGTATAGGCAAATGGGATTCTGGACTCAGAAGTCCAGCCCTGGCATCAGCATGATTTCTAAGAGTCCTACATTGCGGGAAGGCGTGTAGTGCTCTCCTCTGCGGCCCCTCCTTCTGAAGGGACAAGCGGGATTCTAGGTTTCACACATTTTTGTCCATTTCTTATATAGTTTTATTAGTAAAACAGTATGGCCGTGCAAATGTGATGGTCATTTCAATTGAAAATGTGTTGTCTGTAATGGCAGTGCACTACCACACCATGAATACTCCACTCTACGCCACCTCACATCACTGCACTCTACTCTGCACCACTCCACTTTACACCATGCTACTGCACTCTACAATACTACAATCCTCACCTCTCAACTCTGTACCACACTACTGTATGCCAATGCACTCATCGCCACTTTATTCTACACCACTGCACTCCATGCCACTGCACTCTAAACAACTCCAGTCTAGGCCATACCAATCTACTACGCATAACTCCACTCTAAGCCTCTGTACTCTGCGCAACTCTGCAACACTTCACTCTACGACACACCACTCTGCTCTTAACCCCTGCACTCTACACCTGCTGACTCTACACAACTGTACACTGCCACTGCACCCTACACCACTGCACTCTACTCTACATCACTGTACTCTATGCCACTGCTCTCAACGCCACTCTTCTCCACTGCACTCTGACACTCTACTCTGAAACATTGCACTCTCCGTCACTGAACTCTATGCCCCTCTGCTCTGCACTACTCCACTCTATTCCACTGCACTCTATGCTGCTTCACTCTACAGCACTATACTCTACTCTGCACCACTCTGTGCTAATCTCCTCTACTCCACTGCACTCTGTGCCACTCGACTTTGACCTGTGCCACTGCCCTCTGCATCACTCAACTCTATGCCACTCTACTCTGCACATTACACTATGCCACTCTACGCAACTTCACTCTACCCTGTACCACCTCACTCTACGCCACTACACTCTACTCTGAAACAATCTACTCTATGCCACTCGACTCCACGGTATTCCATTCCACTCTGCTTTTAACCACCAAACTCTATGTCAGCACACTGTGCGCAGCTGCACTCTGTCACTGCACTCTACACCGCATCACTGTACTCTAAGCCACTCTACTCTACTCTGACATTCTACTCTGTTACACTGCACTCTGTCAATGAAGTCTACGCCACTCTACTCTGCACTACTCCACTCTATTCCACTGCACCTTATCCCACTGCACTCTACTCTGCACCACTCTATGCTACTCTACGCTACTGCACTCTGTCACTCGAGTCTACTCTGCACTCTCCATCACTGCACTCCATACCACTCGACTCTACCCTGTGGCACTGCCCCCTGCATCACTCAACTCTACGCCACTCCATTCTGCACCACTCTTCGCCACTGCACTCTGCGCCACTCTAATCTATGCCACTGCATTGGCAATGGACAGTCGCTCAAATTTAGCCACGATGAAAAGAAAAGCTTGTAGCATGAAACCATTATCCACTAATCAGTGGATATGGGTATGCGTGAGGGGTTGAGCAAGCCACACAAGCAACACTCGTCAGCAACCGCTCCCATCCAGCACCCCAACATCTAGGCAGCTTCACCACTCACATTGTCACCATAGGACGGGGGGAGGGAGAACAGGGTCCTCCAATAGCCCTTCGTCGGTCCTCAAGCAGTGACAGAAGGCTAGATTCCCCCTCTGGAAGATCATCAACTATTACAAAGAGAACAATGAAAATATTAATAACACAGGAGTGGCAGATGGGCACGGGCCACATCCTGGTGGGCCCTCCCACAGTCACTCAGCATGTCCTTGAAGTCATGTGCCACAGGGGCCCCCGCAGGGACTGTTAAGCCTGCTCCAGCTCTCCAACAACTACCTCTGTCACATTGACCCTGTCTGTTAATATGCTGTGGTCCTCCTACTGTAGGCCCAATTCCTCTGAGACCCTCCCGCTCTGCATCTGCAGGGTAGATTTTGAATCCACAATGGCAGCCAGTATCTTGTCAAGACTCAGATTTAGGGCAGGGGACACCTGTTCTATACCGCTTGCGGATTGCTAGCAGTCAGCCGTCGGCAATCCCTGAGAGACTGGGGCAGCGTCAGTGTCTTTCACCCTGGGTTTTCCCATCTCTGTGCTCTCTGGGTAGATACTCCCAGGGAAGGTGCACCATATGAACACTGCCCCAATCCCAGAGTCAGTAGGCGCCATACCTCATGTTCTCCAGCCTGCCAGACCTCACCGGGGTTACAGTCACCCACTCAGGGCAGTGGAGGGGGGGGAGCAGAAATCTTTGCTGTCTCAGCTGATATTATGTCCTCTGACACTCCTAAATTGGACTCTGCTGGTGCCTTCACACCACATGAAGCAAGGGGGAGGTCTCTGGCTCCAGCTTCACCTGTGTTGTCCTGGCCCCTGTAGCCACCAGTCCGCAGGGCAAGATATAGTTCTCTGACCTCCAAGAAAGTGCTCTGTTTGCGCTAGGGGCTCCCTCCCGGAGTCTCAAACTCCTCCAGGTCTGTCCCGATTACCTGGTGTTGTGTGGCAGAGTTCATGCACCCCCATAGCCGGCTCTTCAGCAGTCCATCCTGAGGGCCCATCGCTGCGCCAGTGGCAATCAGCAACAGTACAGCCACAATGGGGGATGCAGGGAAAATCCCACCAAGCCCAGGGGCCCAGTCCCTGACTCCAGTGGCATGCAGCCTTTCTCCCCGCCGCAGTGGTCCCAAGACACAGGCCATGCCTTCAGGTGCCGTCTGGGCCTCCCACTGCTCCACAGGCCTCAACGACTCCCAAGTGTGGCACCCGCAGCCACGGAACCCTGTCCAACAGCACTCCTCTCATTCAGCAATATGGAGAGGAGAGCGGAGGCCTCCGACAAACTTCCAAGTGGGCAGTCGCGGGTCACAAAGCACCACCACATGGACCATCTGGCACCGCTCGTGGCGGCCAAGAGATCTATGCCTCGCTAGCCAGGCACTGCAGATCAGCACCAGGGGCAGCCCCAGAAAGGGCCCGCAGCATCTTGCAGTCTTCCAGGGTATGCCCTCCTCTACTGCTACATCGCTCCCCGGTCGGCCAAGCCCAGGAGCAGCTACACCAGGCCCGCAGTGTCCAGCGGCTCTGCAAGGGGATCTTCATGTTCGACCATAGAGCGGCGTCCCATGGGGAGACCAAAAGGCCTCACCAGCTGTCTAAATCGGAGGATGAGACCGGATTTGCACAGAGTGCTGAGGAGCTCGCCTCTAGCATGTCCTGTTGGTCATCTTGCCTGGCCATGCCCCTCCCCCTCCCCCAATTTTGATTGTGTTAACAAACTTTTCAAGACCTGGGTTCTTGTGGCACAATAGCCTCTCTTGTGCCTTGGTGCAGGTATTGCGCATGACTACCTTTTCACAGATCATTTCATCCATGTTTCTAAGTGCACATGTTAACGCTAACATGAGCAAAGATATGCTTAAACTAACTCTCAAGGGCCTTGTAACAGTCGTAAAAACTGATATTCCATTATGATGTCTGAGAGTTATTTTGAAATGTTTTTCCAACCTTCTTTTGCTTTATTGTATTAAACTAAGTTGATTTCAACTTCTGGGTTCATTGCGGGTGCTACATTATCAAAAAGACATCTTCCTTCAGCACTCAGACAGTTGTACAGCAATGGTCCTTTATGTTCCACACTGTACTCTGCGCCATCAATCGCCACCAAATGCATTTCAATACTTCTAATTTAAGGATTTCATTGTGCCCTGGGTGGCCCTGGTAACCCTAGGAAGGTTGAAGGCTTTGCCACAGTATTCATGACATCAGCCATGGTACATAAATTCTGATAAAGCCCTGTAGTGGGGAGGTCATACTGTACCCTTGGAATGAGTCTTTGAACTGTGGTTGTGCAGATGTAGAGGTTATAACCAAAAACCTTGAAGAAATTAAGTTCATATGACTTGGCAAGTTCAATCTATGAACATAAACCGTGGTCGCCTGGAAAGCTACATAAACAAGGCCTTATTGAGCCTCAAAATGTTGGAGCTCTTCGGAAAAGCAAGCAGATCTGGAATATTTGGTATTTTACTGCACTAATGATAGAATGCTTTGGGCTTGGACGAGTAATAAATGACATCTTCCAATTAAATACTGCTTTAACCCCACGCAGTGTTTCATTTGGCCCCTGGCACATGCACCCTACAATCACAATTACAGATGCTGACCTTTCTCTCATACACCTACTCCAAAATAATATTAGGACAATCCTGTGTGAGTGGAATAACTCCAACTAGAGGGGGGAATGTCGCCTGGTAGGAGCTCCTGTGAGGAGCTCCCAGTGCTGGGGATCCCATTCGGGCATTATCCCTGTTAGCACCTACCAGCACGACGGAACGAAAGTAGAAAGAAGAACGGAACGAAAGAGTAATTGGATCGAGTAACTGGATTGACTAATGACCCCTGAAATGCCCCGCGATCGGACTTTCGACTCAGACACCGTCATCGCTGACGCGGGAGCCTGCTGAGCCGACACTGCGGACCACCCTGCCGACACTGCGGATCACCCTGCCACCAGCCCTGCACTGGATCCAAGGCGGCATAAGAGCGTCGCGTCACAGGGGCGGCTGAAACTCCAGGAGCCTGTTCCCGACAGCTCGATGACTTCGGAGGGCTGGAAGAGGTCCCCCGCTACACGGCGGAGGAAGGCACTGGAGCTCGGCTGCCGATCCACCCCTAAGCTGCAAAGGAAGCCCAAAGGCATACACGGCAGCATCGGAGGGCACCCCTGGCAGCATAGGAGGGCACCCCCCGCGCAGAGGCGGCTAAAGCTCCGTGAGCCTGCTGAGCCGGAACCGCCCGCCCGCTCCACCGCAGTGAGTCACAGTGAGTCTCAGAGGCTACGGAGGGCTAAGTAAAGCCGCAGCAGAGGAGCTACAGCGAGCGACGCCAGAGGATTGAAAGTGGCCCCCCTACCGTCCGCTCCACGGAGGAGGACGCCGGCTGCTACGAAGTAGCAGTCCCCCCCCCCCCTTCCTCCTCCCCCCCCGCACCGCAGCACCGGAGACAGGACACGGGCTCAGGAGATGGATGCGCCCGGAGGGTATGGCACCACCGCGGCCCAGGGGAGCGACCGAGGAGAGCCCTGAGACCAACAACGGAAGCGCTTCTGCGATAGAAGACTGAAGCCTGCCCCCATCGGCTCCGTTGGATACCGGGTGATTACCTACGCTGCGTCTCACGGTGATACAGGCTTGTGAGGTTCCGTGACGATCGTAAGTGGTGTTTTCGACTCGCACGAATATGGTCGAGTCTGGTATCTATGAACCGCAAATGACGAGTTTAGTGGGTGTGCACAGTTTCGCTGTGCTAACCTGAACCGTTCGTTTGTTTCGTGGGTTTCTATCTGTACCCACGGGTTCCATCTTAGATACGGCATCCATTTTGTCTCTTGCCCTCAAGTAGCCAGCGAACGGACGCTGTCCGCTTCGCGACCCTGGGATTCCCAAGACTCTTGCGGAAGACACGTTTCCTTTGAAAGTGTCTTTATGATGAGGGGGATGATACTGTAAGGCAGATGTCCCCGCTCGAGGCACATCTTGCCGTGCCGGTCTATTGTCTTAGCCGTGCATCTCATTAGGCACGTCCCTTTGATGCCTGCAGCTCGTGTTTCCCGATACCACCCCTTTTACACCCTTTCCGATCTCCCCACTGTTTCTGCCTTCCTTTGCACCTGTCCTTGCTCTTCCTTCAATCTGTTTACTGCCGATTGGAATGTACTAATGGTGGGAAGATGGTTTTTTACAGTTGGGAACCACCGAATGTTTCTGTACTTATGTTCCGGACCTTGAATACATCAAAGCGACCCCTCTTGGGGATAATGATGGGAACCAAGTTGTAAACCTTTGTGTATCATGTTAACGTATGGGAGAAAACTGTATAAAAAGGAGCGATCCACAGTAGCAAATCGAATCAGATCCCGCGAACTTACATGCTGTGTACTTCACGTGACTTCTGTGTTTCCTGCAGTAAATAAACCTCGAATCTTTGACGCCGAAGGAAGTGTCCCGTGCCTCTGTCATTTGTACGCCGGAACAGGTTACCCACGAAGGTTTCAGGTGTTGTCCCCTGGCACCGCTGGGTCTTAAATAACCCAGTCCTTCACTTGGAGCCATGATCTAATCTAATCTATGGAGATCAATCACACACAATTCACAAATTCTCTGCAAATCGGAAGGGACTGAGACACTTTGTGAATTAATACATTGCTTCTGAAAGACGCTGCGGTCGGACTCAGGGGACACACAGAGACTTGAGGTATTTGTATTTTTCCTTCCCGCCTGCTCACTTTTAAACTACCTCCTTTGTTCAAAATGGCTGGAGCCATAAACCTGTAACAATAAATCCCCCCCCCCCCCCCACGGTACCTCTGTTCACGAGGCTCCTCAGTTTAACTCCCCCACACAGAGATAAGCATTCCTCCCAGATAGCTGGAGCATTGCTGGCTCAGATAGAAAGTAAAGTGAAACTCCTCCCCCTATGCTTAAAGTAACAGCAGCAGACAGAGGACTAATATCTCCACCTCCCCTGCATGCATGAAGGAGAAGGGACACTGCTCTTCTATGCTAGCTAAGCCACAGAAGCTAACAGAGGACTAATGTCTCTATCCCACCTATTTGGTGGACATGTTTTACTAGTCTCTCTCATGGGCGGACATCCTGGATTAGTCATTCTCTTCTTTATCTGAACACTCGCTAAGAATTTATCATTCTAGACTAGACCTACTGAGTACTCTGCGCAGTTCGGTATCTACACCCTCTTGTGAAAGAATGACTGCCTTTTATTGTATTATTATACTTTTAACTATATTCTGAACATGTGTAATGCACAGAATGCTACCTCATATATGAAAGAATGTCTGCCTATTATTGCAGGACACTCCTAGCTTTACTCTGAACAATTGTAATGCACAGATTGCTACACCATATCTGAAAGAATGTTTGCCTAGTGTTGCAGTATTGTACCTATACCTGTATTTAGAACATTTGTAATGCGCAGATTGCTTCCTCATATACCTTTTACCGCAGTCTTATTCTTCTACCTGTATTTCGAACATTTTTAATGCAATGCTACTTCATTTACCTTGGTTGCTAACTAATGTCATTTCTGAATTCTATGATTCTGGATTTTTGATGGTGGCACTACCCGATATATATCCGGTTGATCACTAGTGCCACTGTTGTACTCTATAACCTTTTGTAACCTATTGTATGTATATGTTTCTCTGCACACTCTTACATTTGGGATACGCCGATTGATCACTAGTACTATTCTTACACCGTGTAACCTACTGTATGTTTTTGTTTTTCCTGCACATGTGTACCACTATAGTGCATTCTCCTATTCCCACCTAAATCATCATCGCAACATGGATCCCACTGCATCCCCCCCATTCTCAGTCCCCATTACCCTCTCACCTCCTCTCTTAGCATAACTCCCCCTCCCCACAACATGACCACTCCCAATCCCATTTTCCCTCCTACTCTCAGCCCCCATTACCCTTTCGGCACCCCCACCTCGACTATCAGTATCCCAGCATACACCCTGACCCACCCACCTACCATCATTGCCCTCACTCACACCACCAACCCCCTCCCCACCACATCCACACCCCTTCCGCCCAAAACATCCCTTCTCCCTAACACCAGTCCACGCCCCCACCTGCACACGAATTCCCTGGTCAGCCATTCTCCTCAGACGGCCGCCCCCACCTCCACCACCTACCCCACGATGGACAACATCATGGCCACCCTCGCTCAGATCAAAGATGACATACACAACATCAAGGAACTACTCGCCATACACCCCTCACCAACCTCCCCTCCTAACTTATCCCCTACCCATCCGGTTGACTCACTCACTCAACACCAAACCGGGCGTCAATCCCCGCTCTTAGATGCAGCAATTGCCCTCGTCCCCCACGTCGCCCCTGCAACACCTCACACAACTACACCTCCCCGCCCAACGGGTCCTCCACCCTTCCGTCGAACTCTCTCACTCAACCTTGATTATTTTTATTAACTGTCTGATTGCTCCCATGTTTGACTTTGTAGCCTTTTACTTGTACTATTTTGTAAACAGATTGGCTTTGTAACCACCTACTTGTACCATTTTTTACTATGTGACCTATTGATTTATCTATCTGACTATGCTACCCCATATACTTCTCTTTGTTAAGCGCTCTGATATCCGCAAGGATCTTGTCCGCGCTATATAAAACTTTCAAAATAAATAAATAAATAAAACAATATCTCACATCACACTTGGTGGACAATGGTCTGCTTTATGAGACGTTTAAATAAAATTGTATCCAATAAGAACTACACCACTAGATCCTCTAAACCCATGTGGAACAATCTAGAGTCAGACCTAGACCTAGACCTACAAAAGATTAAACCTCCATATATGCGTATACAATCCATTCTATCCATATTAATTATGGAAGTACTTGAACCTCAGACTCTTCACTCCATCCCCATACCTTCGAACACCTCTCTTTAGCCCTCCCTCCTCTCTCTCCTCCTTTGTGTAATGGGCTCTGTTTCTCCCACAATCCTGTTCTGGTAGTTTTTATCACTAGCCTTTTTTATTTTTCTTCTTGACAAATAGGATGCATATGGCACTGTGCTAATTATATTTTCCAAGCTATGCAATGAATACCCTTTGGACAAGAGGGATTTTGTTATCATATGTTATCTTTCCTAATGAATAAAATATTCTGTACATGTGTGACACATTGCTTTGTAAAATTCACCATATCTCTGAAAATGTATTCAAACTTTAGAAATTAAAAAAGAAAGTGTTGGGGGGAGGAGCTACGCGTCCACACAAGATTGCCACGTAGGTCCGTTGCTCCGTGGGACCCGTGCCCCCTCACACTATCCTGCTGATATCTTGTGGCGCCGAGGACGGATTTCTCCGGCGAAGGGGTAGCGGTGCAGATTGGTCCAATTGTGAACGTGGGCAGTCTGGGCCTCCGCCTGTAGTGCAGCCGGGAACTGGAGTTGCCGCAGCGGCCGGCCCGCAGTGGAAATCACCGGGTGCGTGGACCGGAAGTCACCGGCTGCGGCCCGGTCCTGATTGCGTGTGCTGCCCGGAGTGGCTGTTGAGCACGTGGGGGCATTCCTGAGGACTATCCTGCCGGCGAGGTGTGAAGTGTCAGATTAGTCGTGCCATCTCTGCCAAATCGGACGTTGCGGCCCGGGCGGAGGGGCCTGCGGGAGTGCATCTGTGGGGGCGCTGGCGTTGGTGGTCACCACTGGAGCCGTGGCTCGCGCTGTGCGGCCGGCCCTCCCCACTGGTCAAGCCCTCCATTGTTGACTGTGCGGTGGTGTGGGATGCCGGGAGGTGCCGCAGAGAGCCTGATCGTCGGCAGAGGACTGCCATATATAGAACTGGTCTTCCAGTGTGCACGATCTGGCAGTGCGCTGTTACATCCTGGACTTGCTAATTCGGCACCGGCGTCGAACCTGCGGCGCTGGCCCCGGGGGACCCCCCCTTCCTCAGTTCTTAGCTGGGCCCCCGTACTGAGAGGCGCTAAGACATGGGCACAATGTATTTGTTTGCCCATGGCGGCCCGCGCCCCACAATCAATTGCTTTGTTACACCGCTTGCCCCTCAGGGCCCTGCTGGCACTGCAGTAACTGCTGATATCATGGTGCTGCAGGGGATTGGTGCCTGTCCTACTGGACCCCATCTCCTACCTATGACGCAGTGGTTCGGGATTGAATACCTATGGTCCCGGCTGCTGACTAGACACCTTGTGTGGATGGGAACCCCAGCAGAACTTCTGGCACTTTGAAGTCCTGATCGGAACAGTCAGCCCGGGCCGCGGAGTTCCAGGACGGCATCCTGAGTGGTGAGCCGTCGGTGTTCAGTGGTGGGTCTTAATTTGCGACACCTCTGGCGGTGCCCCACGCGGCGGTCCGGAACGGTTATTGACTGCCGGATACTAGTTTCCTCGGCGGACGCCTCCTGGAGCCGTTTGATTGTTGAAAAAGTGAGCCCCGCATGGTCGTCTGCTCGTCACTTCCTAGCCTGACGCTGGTGCCCGTGGGGGACGGAAGGTTGGGCTGAAGCTGGTCCACGTATAGTAAGCCTAGTGGGCCTTGACTTGGTGGAGTGCCATACCCACGTTCCACTACCTATTGTTGCGGCTGTCGTGGCTGTGAGTTCCCACCTTCTGAAAACAGACCCATAATGGCGGCATAGCCTGAGGGCGAGAGACAGCCTCCTAGAATAACCAAGGGATCTCGAGCGGTACAATCTAACAAGTTGGACCGCTACACGTTGCCCAAGGGCTCGCCCTCTGTATTGGGTCGGACGTTGGAGGGAGGCAGAGAGTCAGTAGAATCTGCGTCGGAGCCTACACTGCAGGATGTAATGGCTGCCATTGATGGTCTTAAGACTTCCCTGGGGCAGCAGATGGCGTCGCTGGACCACAAGCTAGGTACTGTGGCCATTGAAGTCAACCTGATTCGCGCTGATCTCACCAAAACCAGTGAGAACGTCAATTCGCTGTATATCAAAACCGTGAGCTTGACTCAAGACGTTTCGCAGCTGCAGCAGGATGTTCGGGATCTCAGAGCGTCCAGTGCCTTGACGCATCGCAAGCTGGATGAGTACGAAGGACGGGCCCGGAGGAATAATTTACACATAATTGGAGTTCCGGAGAAGACAAAAGGATTGACCGCTGACCTCTTTGTGGAAGAAATAATCCTTAAACATCTGAAACCGAAAGGGTTGGGGAATTTCTTCACCGTAGAACATGCACACAGAGTTCTGGGAGAAAGACCGTAGCCGGGTGCCCCACCGCGTCCACTGATCGCAAGGGTGCTCAATTTTAGAGATTGGGACGCTATCCTGCAGGCCTCCAGATCTGGAGGCCCACTGAGGTACGAGAACTCCACTATTAATTTCTTCCCGGACTTTACTCAGGCGGTTCAGAGGCAGAGACAGAGTTTTCTTGGAATCAAGAGGCGGCTCAGGGATAGAGGTTTGAAGTATGCTATGCTGTTCCCTGCTAAGCTGCGGGTTGAGACCGAGGAGAAGGTTTGGTTCTTCGATGACACGACGATTGCCTCGGACTGGCTGGACAGTGTTTTTCCCCGGGGGGATCCCCGGAGGGGAGGTGGTGAGGATAGCCCGAAGCTCAACAACAAGAATGATAAGTATCGAACTGTATGGTCAATGTTGGCTGGTTGGTGAGGAGCCATTTGCGAGACATTTCCGCGAGACTACCCCTTTCAATTGTGTGTCGCAGTAGGCGCAAGTTATGACCGTGATGGGCGGGGTGGGGTTGCGGAGTACTTACATCCTCCTCTAATCTATATTTTGATAGTTGGTTAGTTAGGTTATGGGGCGACAGGCACACTGCGAGTTGGGGGTTGGCGGACGCCGAGAGCAGGGGTGCAGGGTGGGGGGTGGAGGGATGGGACTGTTTTGGTGTGGTTGTGAATCTCTTCTTTTGATTTTTATCTTTTTTCTTTTTGTATCAGGTGATAATGATGTTGTGAGGTGCTTATTATTCGGGTTGAATGGCGCAGAGTAGTCGAGGATCGGGGATGAGAGTGCTGAGCTGGAATGTGAATGGGTTGGGGGACAAGATTAAGAGAGGGATGGTCAGCCAGCTTATCAGGAGACATTCCGCAGATGTAGTGTTGCTGCAGGAGATGCACCTGGTTGGTAACAAGTTTATGGCCTTCCATAAGAGAGGATATAAGTTGGTGGCACACGCTGGGTTCACCTCCGGGTCCAGGGGGGTCGGGATTCTGGTCAAAAACTCCTTTCCCCTGTCAGTGCAGGCTACATGGTTAGATCAGAGGGGCAGATATGCGGGGGTCTCAGGCCTTGTAGAGGGTAAGATTGTCACCTGATTGTCAGTGTATGTGCCTCCGGGCCTCCAGACAGACACCTTTCGGGATCTGGGATCTGTTTTTCTTGCGCTACCCCTGGGTAGTCTAATGTTAGGGGGCGGCTTTAATGCTGTGCTTGATGGGGAAACTGACTGTAGCCCGCTACGTGTGCTCAGGAAAACACAAAGATGGCTTCCTGACTTTTTAGAAATGTTAGGATTAGTCGACAGCTGGCGCGTACGTAATACAACGCAGACACATTTCACACACACATATCTGCAGCACATGGTAGCTTGTCAAGATTGGATTATATCCTATTGCCGGGGCGATGGCGCCTATGATTCAAGAGGTGAAATACTTAGGCAGAGGAATATCTGACCATTCCCCACTGTGGATACAGCTTCTATTCGACAGACCCGCGCCGGGTAGGGTTGCTCCGCTTAGTGCTTGGCAGTTACAAGACCCGTCTATTAAGAAAGAGGTGCTTCGAATGTCCGACTGCTGCATCATGGAAAATGTAGGCTCCGTTGACTCGGCGCAGTCTCTCTGGGAAACATATAAAACGGTAGCGAGGGGCGAGGTTCTGTCCTTAGTTGCAGGGAAAAAGAAGAGAAATCAGGCCGAGGTGGCTCGGGAGGAAGCGGAGGTAATACGCTTGGAAGAGATAGTGGCTGTCTCGCATACAGCTGCGGAGCTCCACCATTTGAGACTTCGGCAAGAGGAATATAAGGGCCTGGTGCAGGATAGAGCAATTGCTCACAATAATGCTGTGCAGAGTCGTATATACGAGCATGGCGATAAAGCAGGTAAATTGATTGCATGGCTTAAGCACCGTGAAAGGGCCTCCGGAATTAGAGGGACTGGGGTTGTGTAGGATTACAGATCCGCAGGCGGTGGCAGATGAGTTTTCAGTGTATTATGAGACAGTCTGTGGTGCTGGTAGTGGGTATTCTGAGGCTGAGAATAGTGATATGATTAGAGACATTGTTATGCCGAGTCTGTCGGAGGAGGATAGAAGCTATCTTGACTCCCCTATCTCTGATGACGAAGTGGCGCAGGCCATAAGGCAAATAAAATCAGGTAAAGCGGCGGGCCCTAACGGGATACCTGTTGAATTGTATAAATTAAATGCCAGCCGAATCGCCCCGCATATTCAAGCCATGTTTTTGGAGAGTAGGGAGAAGGGCCGGCTCCCTTATGACCAGCGGGTGGCTAATATAGTGGTTATACATAAAGTGGGTAAGCCCAGAACACAATGGTCTTCGTATAGGCCTATCTCGCTCCTTAACGCGGAGCCCAAATTATTAGCGAAACTGCTTGCAACTCGACTGGTCAAGGTGATTACATCTCTGATTCATCCAGATCAATCTGACTTTATGCCGCGTCGTAACACGGCGCTGAATCTGCGGTGGCTGCACGGTATCCTTGGAGGTTCCTCGCAGATACACGAACCAGCAGTGTTGGTATCACTTGATGCCACCATGGCGTTTGAC
The DNA here is from genome assembly GCF_964263255.1 of Lissotriton vulgaris. Lineage (NCBI taxonomy): Eukaryota > Metazoa > Chordata > Amphibia > Caudata > Salamandridae > Lissotriton > Lissotriton vulgaris. The sequence continues at coordinate 771,553 of NW_028250223.1, forward strand.
AGGGTAGAATGGCAGTATTTGTTTGCAGTATTGGCAAAGCTGGGCTTTGGTTGGGAGTTTGTTAGTTGGGTATGACTGTTGTATGCTGAACCCCTGGCTAGAGTGGTGGTTAATAATTGCAGGTCCAATGATTTCTCCCTGAAAAGAGGCACGGGGCAGGGATGCCCGTTGTCCCCATTACTTTTTGCGCTTGCGATGGAACCTCTCGCGGCCTGGGTTCGCGGGGATAGGTCGATACGGGGCCTACGGTGGACACCTGAATGGGAAGATAAGATTTCGCTCTATGCAGATGACGTTTTGCTTTATTTTACTAATCCAAGGAACTCCCTGAGCAACTTCTTGGATATACTGGATATCTTCGGCAGGTACTTGGGACTGGCCATAAATTGGACAAAGTCAGTGCTCTTTGTCCTAGTTGGTGATCCGCCAGTGGTCCCGACATTGTGTCCAATCCAGATTGAGACGATAGGATTCAAGTACCTGGGTATATTTATCACGCTGGATCCGCGGCTGCGATATACTAATAATCTTGCTCTCCCACTGGACAGATGCAGGAGAGATGGGTAACGTTGGAAGGCTCTTCCGCTATCCATGCTTGGACGAGCCGCCCTTTTCAAAATGATGGCCCTACCCCGGTTTTTATATGCCTTGCAGAACTCGATGGACTCTGTGCCGGCCTCCTATTTCAAGGAGATAGAAACTCTCCAGAGGCAGCTTCAATGGGATGGTAAGCCCCAAATCGCGTTCGTTAAACTAACTCTTCCATGGTATGACGGGGGGATTGGTCTCTCAGACCTACGGAAATATTATTGGGCTTCGCAACTGGCTGCTCTGAACCACATTATTTATGGGCCCCCCGGTAACCCGGGATTTGCCATGGACCGAGGTCAGGCACCGGGTGGGATGATAGATAGGGCACTGTACGCTAAACCGGGGAAATTTGTATAAACTGGCCCGACTGTGCATGCGGTTCAAGTGTGGCATGTGGCTAATAGGTATCTTGGGTGGGAAGGTAGGCTTACATTGGCCACACCTCTGTTGAATTCAAAGAAGCTGGGTAGCTTATGGAAAACTAAGGGGTTCGACAAATGGGACACTATTGGTATCACACATATAAAGGATGTTTGGGGGAAAGGTGCGATGCTTACATTTGAATCTCTTCAGAAAACATATAGCCTGCATAATAATGAGCGGTTTCGATATTTGCAGGTGAGACACACTCTTACTGCGCATGTGCCTAAAGACTCGGTTCTCCCAGAGTCGTCTCCCCTTGAGGATTGTGTGCTGGACGGACATATTCCCGAGAAGACTGTTTCTTTGATATATAGGTAGCTGGTCAATAATATGGAGAGTCCGTTGGGGCACATCAGAGCCCAGTGGATTATGGACGGGTTGGAACTGGATGATGAGGACTGGGTTGAGGCGGTCTCCTCTCCAAAGATTGTTGCAATTCAGATGAGGCTCCGGCTTTTACAATTGAAGATACTGCATAGGTCATATATCAGGGGGTCTCGACTGGTACGGATGGGACAGGGAGGGAGTGGTGAGTGTAGGAGAGAGTGTGGTGAATCTGGTACCCTGATCCATATTTTGTGGCACTGTGTAGAGGTTTTGGGGGCGGAGATATTACCGGAAGCCCGGCGGTGTCTGTTGAATGTGTGGGAACCTACAGATCGGAATGTGTACCAGAAGCAGTGGGTCACCCTGACTTATATGGTGGCTAAGCGAAACAATGCCCGGCTCTGGGGGGCTAGCCAACTGCTCCGAGCCGCAGAGTTGGCGGAGGACCTTGACTGGTGCATGTTCAGGGAAAAGTCAGTGTTCATAGCCCGGGGATGACCGAGGAAATGGGAGAAGGTGTGGGGAGCATGGAATTCTTACAGGGGAGAGATTTGTGAGCCGCCACTGGCAAGTTTGGGACGGGAGGCGCAGGAATCCCCATGATCCCAGCACTGTATATTGTTGTTTGAGATTCTGTATTTGGCCGGAATGACCTATGTGTAGCAGACTGTGTGAGATCACCTGATGTCTTTATTTTTCCTTTTTGTATTGTCCTAGTTTTATCAATAAAAAGAGTTTAAAAAAAGTGTTACTAACAGCAATGCTGGGAAAAACGTTATCAATATAAAATGCCATATGACATAGCAGCTATAGCAGAAAATGCAGCCTGGCACAAAGGGAATTCTAACAGCTATAAATCTCCACAACTTGGTTTGAACTATCATTCAAATATAGGCTTTAAATATGTTTTGTATTTTAATACTTTTGTTTCTAAACATCAGCATATCAGTTTCCCAAAATGTTTTTTTTTAATCTAATATGCACATTCTAAATTGTGTCAACACACTCTTTAGAAAGTCTTGCCTCTTTTTGAATTTTATTTTGAGGATTCGGACATGTGTGGTGCTTCATCTTTAAAATGACTAAACCCTCTGAATTACTTACTGGGCTGGGCCGCACTACAGGGAGCCACTTCCAGGGGACTGCTGAGCTACCGTAGCTCCAGAGCTACCCTCAGAGACCACTGCTGAGTAGTTTAAGAGATTGGTAGAAGGTAAGAGGATGATTGGTGTTCGGGGAAGGGAATTTGGGTGCTTTGCAGGGTGCTGACAGAGGAAGGGAACTTAGTGTCTTTCAGGCTGCAATAGGGAGGAGGAGGAGGAGAGGATGTTAAGGTGAGTAAAAAGACATTAATGGCAGGCCACAAGGATGCTGAGAGAAGGTCACCATACTGAAGCCAGATATAGGAATAAAAAGTGGAGATAAAAAGGAGGTGGCAGCAGGTGATAAGAGTGAGATCCATTGGAGTTGTGGGTGATATAGTGATTTCAAGAGAGGAAGGACGCTTAAATAAAGGTAAGTGCAGTTTGGAAGGAGGAGCTGGGAGTGGATCAGTCGGCTGCCGAACTGAACAATTAAAAGAAAGAAGTGTGTCATTGAGGACACTGGAGAAGAAAGTTGTTGATGATGGAGGCCTGAAGGGCAAGGCTTTAAGTGGGGCAGGTCTCGAACACAGCAGTAGGCAAAAACGTACATTGAAACTGACCCCCACCAGGCCCTCTATTAAGGTCCTTAACTTCACAGGCAAAAATACTGATCGATTTCTGAACACTGACTATAAAAACATTAAGTTGATCTATGTCAGTGATGATGTTGCAGTTTATATTTCCCGTATTTTCCTTACTCTTTCTTGCATTCTCCAAGTTTATTTGCTTCTCCCAACATTTTTTGTTTCTGTTGTTTTTTTATGAATCATATTACTTTTGTATATTGCATACTTTGAAGTGAGTCGCCTGTAGATAGCTGTGAGAGATCAGTCTCTGGCTGGTTGTTGATAATGGGTTAGGATTGGGTTCTCTGTAGTTTCTCTTAGTGCCTGTCAATGGGACATAAAGGGGGGGGGGGGGGGGGGGGGGTGTGTGTGTGTGTGTGTGTGTGTGTGTGTGTGTGTGTGTGTGTGTGTGTGTGTGTGTGTGTGTGTGTGTGTGTGTGTGTGTGTGTGTGTGTGTGTGTGTGTGTGTGTGTGTGTGTGTGTGTGTGTGTGTGTGTGTGTGTGTGTGTGTGTGTGTGTGTGTGTGTGTGTGTGTGTGTGTGTGTGTGTGTGTGTGTGTGTGTGTGTGTGTGTGTGTGTGTGTGTGTGTGTGTGTGTGTGTGTGTGTGTGTGTGTGTGTGTGTGTGTGTGTGTCTGTCTGTCTGTCTGTCTGTCTGTCTGTCTGTCTGTCTGTCTGTCTGTCTGTCTGTCTGTCTGTCTGTCTGTCTGTCTGTCTGTCTGTCTGTCTGTCTGTCTGTCTGTCTGTCTGTCTGTCTGTCTGTCTGTCTGTCTATCCTTGTGGGGACTTGATTGCACTGTGGGGACTTGAACCCAGGTCCCCACAAGGCAATGTCATCTAAAAGATAAAAAATGACTTCAGGAACGTCTGTGCCAATTTTTACAACTTTTAAAAAAATTACCTTGTGGGGACCTGTGTTTCATCAAGTGTGTTTAAATTTTTGCTCGCTCTGCCCCTGTAGAGAGGAGGTGGTACTGCAGTCTTAAACACACTTTGCATTTAAACACACTTTGCTCACCAGAAACACATACAAGCAGCAAAAAGGATAGATATTTAAAAGAAAAAGCTCCCTAACTTGTGGTTACCTATAATATTTTTCACACATGTTAGACGGACCGGGAGGGTCGGCCGAGGTTACGGGGAGAGGTCTCCAGGGAGAGCCTTCTCCAACGACTGTACAGATAAGTAACTTCCCCCCCACAGACGGACACCACACAAGGTTGAAGGTTAACGAGACTTTATATGCAATTCTTAGGTTACGATGATGGATACAAGGAGGTCTGGACTCAGGGGTCCCCTCGGTTCTAGTCTCTGGTTTAGGAAAGGGGTAGCGGGACAGTCTTAGTTACCAATGAGTACAAAATAGCTCTCAATCCTCGAGCTCGGCGTTCTAGATGATCGGGCCGTGGAGGAGCCAAGCAGGTCCCGAGATGGATGAAGGAAGGACGACGGTCCGCGGCGGAGCCTGCAGGTCCCGGTGGAAGATGACGGTTACAACGGTCCGCGGCCACGCCAGCAGATCCCGACGACGATGAAGGATGAAGGTTACGACGACTGTGGCAGCGCCAACAGGCAGGACGATGGTGCACAGGACAGAGCTATGGCAGCGCCAGTAGTCCGTCCAGGATGAGTTCCTCTTTACGTCTCTCGACTCCAAGATACAACTGCCTTCCTGTTCTGGAGCTGCCCCAGTTATAGGGCTGGTGTGCTTTGATGTCCGGACCCTCGCACTTGGAGGTCGGGAGGTCCGGGATGGAGGAGTCCAGACACCCAGCAGGGGGGTGGAGCCAGCGCCCGGGGAGGCGATGGGCGAGCGGCACTTGGTGGGGGAGAGCCATCGGCACCTCTTTCTCCCATTGACTTGCCAAGTAGTCCGCTCACCTCCTGGGTGGAGGGTGGTGCCGGAATGTCTGAGGCCGGGCCAGGCCCAGGGTTGAGGTCGATCGGGGGCCAGGCGGCCTCGTGGTGGAGTGTCCAAGATGGCGCCCCAGGCTGGGCGCGTGGGCCGGCAGTGGATCGGACCCACGAGGTCGGCAGGCTCGAGGGCAGGGGTCCCTGAGGGGACGGAGGACGTGCAATGGTGGTGTGTGGTACTTGCGGGACTGGGCTCAGGCCTGGTTGGGCCGGGGGAGAGCGGCCCTTCATGTGGCCTGTCCAACATGCGTCCCCCCCAGCTGAAGGCGGGGAGAGTTACCCATCCTCTTGGGGACTCTCCTCGTCGAGGCGGAAAAACCGGGACAGGCCATCCGCGTTGGCGTGATCTGGCCCAGGCCGGTGTTCGACTGTGAAGTCCATACCTTGCAAGGAGATGGACCAGCGTAGCAACTTCGGGTTCTCCCCCCGCATATGCATCAGCCATTGCAGGGGTCGGTGGTCGGTCTGCACCCGAAAGTGGGTGCCGAAAAGGTAGGGCCGGAGTTTCTTGAGGGCCCATACCACAGCGAAGGCCTCCCTCTCTATGGTGCTCCAACGTTGCTCCCGTGGTAGGAGTCTCCGGCTGATGAAGGCCACCGGTTGATCAAGGCCTTCGGTGTTCACTTGAGACAGGACTGCCCCAATGCCCTGGTCGGAGGCGTCCGTCTGGACGACGAACTCCCGGCTGTAGTCTGGGGCCTGGAGCACAGGGGCGGAACACATGGCGGCCTTTAATTGTTCAAATGCAGTTTGACACTCTGGGGTCCAGGTGACTTTCTTGGGTTGGTTCTTTGACGTGAGTTCTGTGAGGGGCCCCACTATGGTACCATAGTCTTTTACGAACCTTCGGTAGTAGCCCGTGAGGCCCAGGAAGGCTCGTACCTCGGTTTGGGTGATGGGGGGCTGCCAGGCCTGGATGGCGGCAATTTTCAGCTGTAGCGGGGCCACGAGGCCGCTTCCCACCTGGTGTCCGAGGTAGGTTACAGACCCTTGCCCAATTTGACACTTGCTGGCCTTGATCGTGAGGCCAGCTCGCTGAAGGGCTTGCAGCACTGCTCGGAGGTGGTGGAGGTGCTCGGTCCAATGGTGGCTGTATACAGCGATGTCGTCTAGGTAGGCGGCGCTGAATCCTTCGAGCCCCGCTAGGACCTGATTGACGAGCCGTTGGAATGTTGCTGGGGCATTCTTCATGCCGAAGGGCATGACCGTGAAATGGTAATGGCCATCGGGGGTGGAGAAAGCAGAACGTTCTTGCGCCCGGGGTGTGAGGCCGATCTGCCAATAGCCTGCTGTCAGGTCGAAGATGCTGAGGTAGCGGGCAGCTCCCATTCGGTCGACTAGTTCATCTGCCCGGGGGATGGGGTGCGCGTCTGTTCTGGTGACCGCATTCAAGCCCCGGTAGTCGACGCAGAACCGGAGTTCTGGTGTGGTGCCGGGGGCAGCTGCTTTGGGGACCAGTACGACAGGGCTGGCCCAGGGACTGTCTGAGGGCTCGATGACCCCGATCGTGAGCATCTTGGCTATTTCTTCCTGGATGCAGGCCCGTACCCGGTCTGGCACGCGGTAGGCTCGGTGGCGGATAGGGGGGCTGTCCCCGGTATCCACATCGTGCACACACCAGGAAGTGACACCCGGGGTGAGGGAGAACAGGCTGGCGAACTGTGATAGGAGGGCTTGACACTCCTGGCGTTGTTCTCTGGTGAGGGCCTCTGAGAGCCGGACCCCATCCACGGAGCCGTCTTGCTCTTGAGTCCGTAGGAGGTCAGGGAGAGGCTCGGAGTCTTCTTCAACCCCAGTGTCTGTGGCCATCAGGAGGCTGAGCTCTGTTCGCACAAAGTGGGGCTTTAGTCTGTTAGCGTGGAGGACCCGGAGAGGGTTCCGGGAGGATTCCATGTCGATGAGATAAGTGGCAGGACCCTTGCGCTCTATTACTTTGAAGGGCCCCGTCCATTTGTCTTGCAGGGCGCATGGCTCAGTGGGGGACATCACCCATACCTGTTGGCCAGGTTCGAATTCAATGGATGAGGCGTTCTGGTCATACCATTTTTTCATGTCCTCTTGACTGGCCTCTAGGTTGGCCTTCGCTAGTTCTCTGAACCGCCGGGTCTGGTTGCGGAGGGTGAGGAGGTACCGGAAGACATCTGGAGGGTTCTTTAGCGGAGGCATCTCCCAGCCTTCTTTGACGAGACTGAGCGGCCCTCGCACTGGGTGTCCATATAGCAGTTCAAATGGGCTGAAGCCCAGGGATTTCTGGGGGACTTCTCGATACGCGAAGAGGAGGCACGGCAGCAGCACATCCCACTGGCGACGGAGGGGCTCTTCCAACCCCCCGATCATTCCCTTTAGCGTGCGGTTGAACCGCTCAACGAGTCCGTTCCCTTGAGGGTGATAGGGGGTTGTGAATCTGTAGGTGACCCCGCACTGTTGCCAGAGGGACTTCATGTATTTGGAAATAAAGTTCGTGCCTCTGTCGCTGACGACTTCTCGGGGGAAGCCCACACGGGAGAAGATCCCCATCAGGGCCCGGCCGACCACCGGGGCTGTCACAGTTCGCAGAGGAACAGCCTCAGGGTAGCGGGTGGCGTGGTCCACTAGCACCAGGATGAATCGATGGCCTTGTTTTGTGCGTGGGTCCAAGGGCCCCACAATGTCTATTCCGACTCTCTCAAACGGGGTAGTGACCACGGGAAAAGGTTGCAGGGGAGCCTTTAGTTTGCGGCCGCTCTTCCCACTGGCTTGGCACGTGGGGCAAGATCGGCAATGCTGGTGCACATCGTTTCTCATTTTGGGCCAGAAGAAGTGGGTCACTAGGCGACTGTAGGTTTTATCTTGTCCCAGATGTCCTGCCAGGGGGACATCGTGGGCCAGGTTTAACAGGAAGTCTCTGAAACGGAGGGGTACCACTAGTACTCGGTTGCTCCCCAGCTCGGCGATTCTTTGCTCGCTGTACAGCAGATCATTGTCCCAGTAGACCCAATGAGTTCCGGGGGTATCCCCTGCGCTTTGGGCGAGCGCTTGCTGGCGGAGTCCCTCGAGGGAGGGACAGGTCTTCTGTTCTTTGCGAAATTGTTCTTGCGTGGGCCCCCCTTCTTGAGGCCACTGGTCGAGGTTAGCGAGGTCAGTAGATTGAGCTGGTTCGGCGGGAATGTTACGGTCGGTGTTTTCGGCCGGGGCGACCGGAGGCGGTGGCGCCGGCCATTCGGGTTCTTCTGGCTGGTGGTTGGCACGGGCGGCCATGGAACGGGTGGTGACGCACGCCCAGTCTGGGACGCCCAACATCCCCAGGTGTTCCTTTCGCTCCACGGCGGCCCACGGAGAGCTTTCCAGGTCATTGCCCAGGAGGCAGTCTACGGGGGCATCGTCTCGGACCGTCACTTTCAACATGCCGGAGACCCCCCCCCATTCGAAGGGGACGCAGGCCATCCGACACAGGCTCTCCGAGTTATCGGCTGATCGTACAGGGCAGAGAATGTTCGGTAGATACTGTTCTGGGGCCACCAGGTGACAGCGGACGGCTGTTACACTGGCCCCGGTGTCACGAAGGGCTTCGGCCTGGTGTCCATTGATGCTCACCCATTGGCTGTACTTCTGGGTGTTAGCGGGTAGGGGGACCCGCGGGACCATGTCTTTCCCCCCTAAGCAGGCTAGAGTCATGGCGGCTGGCTCCCACTCTTGATGCTCTTGTTCGTACTCTTCCTGTTCCTCGGAGATCTGTTCTTCCCCTAGGGCTGCAGCGGCCACTTGGCGGGGTCTTGGGCTCTGGTACTGCGGGCAGTTTGGGTCGTTCGCATAGTGGCCGACTCGTTGACATCGGTGACACGTGACATTGGCTCTGTACCCCGGTCGCGCTGGGGTGCTGCCCCGGTTGGCCGGGGGGGTGGTGTTGGTAGCGGGGGCGACCGGGGCGTTGTCTCTTCCTCGCCCTTGGCCCCCTCCTCCTCCTCTGGGTCGGTGCTGACCATTGTTGTTCCGGTTCTGTTCGTAGGACCCATTCCGGCCCACTCTGGTGATCTCCCACCGGTCAGCTTCGGCTGCGAGCTGCCGGGGATCCGTTAACTTGCTGTCGAGGAGGTGTTGGCGGAGTTCAATGAAGCAATTGTTCGACAGATGCTCCCATACCATCAGGTTAAATAGTTGCTCGTAGGTCGTGACGTTGCTTCCTCGGATCCAGCCCTCGAAGGCTCGGCTAAAGTATGTTACATAGTCCACCCAAGTTGTACCCGGGATGCGGGTGCAGTCTCGGAACCTCTGACGGTACATCTCGGGTGTGAGACCATAGCGGGTGAGGAGGGCCGCTTTCATATGGTCGTAGGAGGTCATCTGGTGGTCCGGGAGCTGTAGTAGGGTGTCGCGGCCCTCATTGAGGAATCTTCCCCAGAGACCGGCTCCCCAGTCGCTTCTATCGATCCGGTGTGCAGTCATAGCGATTTCATAGGCTTTAAACCATTGCTGGATGTCGTCCTCTCTGAAGTATTCTCGGACAACATCCTTGGGGATGTGTACCTTTTTGTCTGTGGCCCCTGGGGTGGGGGGTCGCTCGGGCACCCCTGCTTCTTTATTCTGCTTGCGTAGGTTGATCTCGGCTAGGTTTCGTTCGTGTTCGTACGCTAGTTTTTTTTCCTCGAGCTCCCTTTGTCTCTGTTTCTCCTCTCTTTCTTCTCGGAGACGCAGGTGCTCTAAGTTGATTTTTTGTTCGGCCAACTTAAGTTCAACGTCCATTTTAAGTCGGGCCATTTCTAGTTCGTGTAGTCGGGTCCTTTCTCTTTCCTGGATCTCGTCTTGCGAGAGACCCGTTCTTTGCTCTTCCGGGGCCGTGGTCGTTTTTTCTACTGTGCTTTGATCAGGGGTTCCGGCAGCCCCGGTTTCTGCCCAAGATTCTAGGGCATGCTTAAAATCGTCCTTGGTACTCAGTCCGGTGGTAGCGATACCCAGTTCGATGCAGAATTGTTTAAGTTCACGATGGTTGTATTCCCCCAATTTCTCCATTTGGAATTTCTCGGTTGATCCGCTCTCTTTCGTGGTCATTGTGACTCCGTCGTGGGGTGAGCTACTCTCTGTACGTTTATGCGGTGATTCGGATCGCGCCGCTGGCCACCAATGTTAGACGGACCGGGAGGGTCGGCCGAGGTTACGGGGAGAGGTCTCCAGGGAGAGCCTTCTCCAACGACTGTACAGATAAGTAACTTCCCCCCCACAGACGGACACCACACAAGGTTGAAGGTTAACGAGACTTTATATGCAATTCTTAGGTTACGATGATGGATACAAGGAGGTCTGGACTCAGGGGTCCCCTCGGTTCTAGTCTCTGGTTTAGGAAAGGGGTAGCGGGACAGTCTTAGTTACCAATGAGTACAAAATAGCTCTCAATCCTCGAGCTCGGCGTTCTAGATGATCGGGCCGTGGAGGAGCCAAGCAGGTCCCGAGATGGATGAAGGAAGGACGACGGTCCGCGGCGGAGCCTGCAGGTCCCGGTGGAAGATGACGGTTACAACGGTCCGCGGCCACGCCAGCAGATCCCGACGACGATGAAGGATGAAGGTTACGACGACTGTGGCAGCGCCAACAGGCAGGACGATGGTGCACAGGACAGAGCTATGGCAGCGCCAGTAGTCCGTCCAGGATGAGTTCCTCTTTACGTCTCTCGACTCCAAGATACAACTGCCTTCCTGTTCTGGAGCTGCCCCAGTTATAGGGCTGGTGTGCTTTGATGTCCGGACCCTCGCACTTGGAGGTCGGGAGGTCCGGGATGGAGGAGTCCAGACACCCAGCAGGGGGGTGGAGCCAGCGCCCGGGGAGGCGATGGGCGAGCGGCACTTGGTGGGGGAGAGCCATCGGCACCTCTTTCTCCCATTGACTTGCCAAGTAGTCCGCTCACCTCCTGGGTGGAGGGTGGTGCCGGAATGTCTGAGGCCGGGCCAGGCCCAGGGTTGAGGTCGATCGGGGGCCAGGCGGCCTCGTGGTGGAGTGTCCAAGATGGCGCCCCAGGCTGGGCGCGTGGGCCGGCAGTGGATCGGACCCACGAGGTCGGCAGGCTCGAGGGCAGGGGTCCCTGAGGGGACGGAGGACGTGCAATGGTGGTGTGTGGTACTTGCGGGACTGGGCTCAGGCCTGGTTGGGCCGGGGGAGAGCGGCCCTTCATGTGGCCTGTCCAACAACACATATTAACCCTTTCTTTAATTATAAAAATAAACTTCATTTACATGAAACTAGTGGAGCTTTTGTTATCCATAAAGTGCATTGGCAATACTGTGGCAGCACATCCTCGACTCCTACAACACGTTTCTTGCAATACATATATTAGTAACATTTTGACTGAGAAGGGTTTATTTTGCAGAAAGCAGCAAAAACCGTGAGGTCTTAAATGCAATTACAAATGAGCCAAAAATATATACCTTCTTGTATTGAAATTGTTTGGTTTCCTTTTGATGCAAATTTGTGTTCATGGCCTAAATTATTAACAAAGCTTTAGATATTTCACTGAAACTATTTTCGAAACGTTATGTATTTCATTAGCACTATTCTCTCAGCAGCAAGGATTCAACAGGATACTCAAATCCGAAGTATCCCAAGTACATTGCCTCTCTCTAGGTTTCGCCTGCAGACAACATTTTAAAGTAGGGTTTCGATTTTAAAGAGCACCTTAGTGAGACACGTACATAATAACTTTCCAATGTACAGTATTTAACTAGAGGCCTGTTTCGCTAAAGACACAACATGGTTAATAATGCACAAAATCATTTTTGCAATGCACTGTTTCCATGCGTTTCAACAATTGGCTAAAAGCAAGTGGTAAAAGCATGCTCAAAATGTGAGTGATCCCTTTCAATCTAACGTTAAATAGGGGAGGGCATTATTTATGTGTCTCTTTGTGTACTTAAGTTGAAAAGGCACTGCATGACTTGTGTGCTCTTCACTCGGAATATCAGTGAAAGACGTCCCATATTATTAATGTGTGCTTCGAACTAGACTGCTTCTATTTCTAGGTACTGTAAAACAGCAGGTGAAACTGTTATCCAATGTTATGGTACTCAGTTTAAAACCGTTGGAAAAATAGAAGTCTGAATCAGCCTTGTTGTTGGTCCTCAAACACATGGCCTACAGATTGCTGCATTTCCCAGCAGCGAGCGTTTAACTGACAGAGCCATCCTGCCAAAAATGGTGGTTTAATCTCTACTTTCCTAATTGAGATCTGTCTAAAATTGCAATTGGAATGCAGTTACAGACGCTCACATGAGAAGTAACTGAGACTATGGTTCACATTATGCGGATCATGTGTGGGAAAACAGCATTGGTAATTCCGGATATTACAGGGTACAGTAATTTGAAGTAGGGAGTTACTGCAGTGTTACAGCATTTTTTCCCGGAGTAGAAATTACCAGTAGAATCTGTGTTAACTCATCCGATTTTAACACAGTTTGCTGTAGGCTAGGATTTTTGGGTAAAAATCACTCAACAGTTGGAATTCGTTGGGAATCTGCTTTGGGTTTTACCTGCAGTTTCATGCCGGAATCAAACTGAAGTTCGGAGGTTCATTATATGAAACACTTTGTGGAAACACACTTTATCAGGGCTTGGATTATCAGGGCGCAATAATTTGAAAGCATAATGGAACTCATAAGGAGTTAAACATTCTGTACTTTTCTTTTATGTACATTTTATAAACATAGATGCATCTTTGATTTATTATCACTCTTTGCTGATTGCACAGATACCCTGCTCAAGTAAGTGAAAATATGATGCCCGAGCGAAAATGTTTCCATGTTTGTTCCTGAATGGGGCTGGACAATCTTGCCTTTGCAGATGTAAGGATCTTTGGCTTGCTCCGAGAGCCCGAGTCACAGCATGAGCAACTACAGATGACAAAAGCGCTAAGTGTCACATTTCTTTACCTGGCCTGGGCTGCACGCACTCCCAACCTTCATCAATAGCACAAAACACTTGTTAAACGATTACATTAACATACGCATGGTTGCTGAGCAACGGCTCCCATCCCCCGGACCTATTCTGAATCTCCAAGCACTGGCAGACTTTTAGAAGCAGTGGGTCTTTGGCCTCTCTCTATACCACGGGTAAAGTGAGCGCCATAGACATGTCTGGCTTTTTTGCATTTGAATCTGCTATGGAATGGGGATCTGCAACGAGGGCTCTGGTATTAGGCCATATTTTTGGAAAACATAATATATGTTATAACTTGGTACTGTACACATTTTGGTGTAACTCAGAGTGGTGGAAAAGTATTCTCGCTTAACCTACAGTATGTGTTAATTAGAAAGTGATTCTTTTTTACATCACGGACAAACTGCATGCATTTGCCAGAAACGCTGAGAGGGAAAAGGGAGTTAAAAACTCTTCAAAACATATATCTTAAACAACCATCGGGTTCAGTTTCTATTTAACGTTAAATATATTGTGTCTAACATACGAAAATAATTATAAGACATTAGATAGATAAACCGAATTTGAGAATAATGTTGCCACATAATGCAAATCTGTATTTAAGATATGCATAAGGAACATTTGTGGAGGATTTTAAAAGCATATTTTGTGCAAAAGTAGATTTTTTGTGCTGTGTATTTTTCATAACGTGCAGCACATATTTTTCCATTGCACCTGTTTGCACACTGAGAGAAAGCAGTAATGTTAAACAGCGCTACACGCTGTATTAGTATAATTCCACATTGCAGCAGACTCATATGCAATGTATCTGCACATTTCCTAGCAAAAGGCACAGAAGTGAAAATGGAAATTTGATCTGAAAATTTTGATTAAAAAAGGGGTATGTTCGGGCTGTGGTGTGTGTGTGGAGGTTAGAAGGTTTGCATAAAAAGAGATTATAGTATGATATGGGTATTAATATATCGCTTACTTCCTGATGAGGACCTGAAGCGCTCTGCAAACAGCATGCTACTCTGTTAATGGCTAAACATCGGGGGGCTTATTTACAAACCCCTTACGCCACCTGTGAGTCACTTTTTTGACGCACCGGTGACGCAGTGTGCTGGCCCATATCTACAAAGCCACGCAAATCCACCCAGCGTGGCTCTTTGTGGCCTTGTAAATACGGGCCCTTTTCAGGCAGCACTTTGCATTGAACAGGTGGGTCATGAGTGTTGCTGTGGGTGCTCCCACGTAACACTCAGGGATTCTGCCACATTCCCAGAGTTAAAAAGTTTCGTAAACCTGGGAATGCGTCAGAATCCTAAGCCTCCCCAGAGGAGGCGCAACGAGTAGAAATACTTTTATTTCTCCATGTTTTTTCCTTTTTCTATGTGAGCTGCATTCTGCAGCACCCATAGAAAGAGGAAAACACAAACAGTGATTGTTTTTGTGCAGGAAGGTGTCCTTTCCTGCACAAAAACAATCATCACCGCAACCCAGGCACCCTTGCACCGTGTTGCACTGGTGCCTGCGTTTGCGCATGGCAGCTAATTGTGCGGCAGCACAGGGATGCACCTTATTGTTGTAAATATGATGCATCCTTGTGTTGTTTAAATGACGCAGCTCAGCGCAGTAAAATGGCTTCCGGTACCACCCTGTGTCATTTTGTTGTAAATGAGGCCCTAAAAGATTTAGTCATGCATGAAGAATTACAGATATCCAAGTATACGGATTAAAGATCTATCCTGTAGTTTTTCTTGTGTTAGATTGATATTCAGTCTGAACTAATGGGATGCTCAAAATTTTGCCATGCACAGGAAATTACAGATGACATGCTGTCTGTCCACATAACTGTTGTTTCATTTTCCAAAAATCTTCAAATGAGAGCTTTAGGCCTCAATTCCAGGTACAGTTTTTAATTAATATCTGTGTTAACTCCTTTTACTGCACATATGGGAATTATGAGTTTTGTATAAACTCCCCAACATTGCAGTTTTGCTCCGATGCATTTTGGGGACGTCAAATCTCCCATGCTTAATGGGAGAAATGCCCAGTAAATTCTGAGCCAAGTGAATTTTGGTGCATTAAGCTCTTAAGGCCACTTGCTATGCCACCTTATTCGGGGAAAACTCAATTTAAGTCATAATTATCACACCAGATACATTCTTTAAGCCTCAGTGCCAGATTTCATTGGGTGCAATAACTATCTCACCCAAAACAAGGCATGCATAATCCAGGCCTCTAACTTGCATTGAGTTGATAGATTGCCAAGCTCCTATCATGCAGCTGTAATGTTGTATGTGAAAAGGTATCAGTTTTATGAGTCACTTGTTATATAAATGAATGCTACAGAGAAGTATGCAAATGTAGTTTTAGGAAAGTTCACAATATTATGAACTTTGTTATGAATAAGAAAATTACAGTTTAAAATGCTCTTTGTCACAAAAATGCAAACTTCAAAGTTGGTTATATATGGTAATTACAAGCAGTCATATAGGCATCATATTGGCTAGGACCAAACACGATGGCTGACTGCACACTTTCATTTTAGGTGCCACAGAACCCCTGTATCATTCTCTGGCATCTTGTGTTTTCGCCACATGATTCAGCGAGACAACACTTAGTGGAAGCAAATTGACCAGTTTGACGGAGGGGAGTACAGAGAGGCCTGGTGCCGAGTGTCTACAACAAGATGGGGGCCACTCTTGGTTGGCGAGACTGACCTGATAAGAGTCTGTGGCGCACCGATAGTTGCAGAGAGCAAATTCTGCTGCAACGGTAGAGGACCCGTACTCCCTGTATGGTGGCTACTGCAGCCCACTATTTCAAGGTGTGCGCATGTGGTAGAATGGCGAGTCAGGAGGTAGTGGTGACCAGGAGATGGCGTGGTGCCCACTGAGAGCAGCAGCAGCAGCTGGGCCGAAAGAACAAAGACTGCAGTTGTGCCAGAATTGAGAAGAGCATCGAGGAGGGCTTGGCACATCTAAAGTTGGGAGCAGGGTCTGAGAAGTCCATATGCAGAGGGACTGTCTGGTGGGACAGCCTCCTCTGCTATCTGCACGGCTGCCAAGAAAGGCCTCAGCACTGACTGCGGGGGGCACCAGGTCACAGAAAGCGTCCCCCTAATAAAGACTGGGTCAAAGTTGAGAAGGTGCAAAGTAGCGAGGAGGGCTTGGTGCCTCTAAAAAGGTGAGCGGGAACTGGAAAGCCAGTAAGAAGAGGGACTGTCTGGTGAGCCCGCCTCCTCTCATATAGCCACATGGCTGAGTGGCCCAGAACTGAACTGGGAAAGGCATTCCATTTAGAAAGCCCTGGGCATTGAGGCTGAGCGAACACAGCAGATGAGGAGCAGAATTGCATATGCATCATGGGCTGTGACGAGAAAGCCGAAAGCTTGCCACAGGCATGGATAGACCAATTTCCAATATCCTAACCACTGTGATGCCAGAGCCCACAAGAGCACACGTTCTTGCCATAGACTAGTGCTGGTAAAAGTTGGAATACAAAATAGACTCCATTTCCATGCAAGTCAACCTGTTTATGACCAGGTCTCCACAAAGTCAATTAGTGGGCACAAGATACTAAGGATAAAGTGCTGCTCCTGACTATGGTCAGGTATTGTTGGACAAGGTGAAACAATTTGACGACCGACTAGAGGAGGCAGAGGACAGTTACCGGAGATGCATTCTGCAGCTACTGGGATTTCTGGAATGGGAGGATAGTGAGAACCTTGAGACATTCCTGGAGAGGTGGTTTGGGAGTATTATTGGACTTGGGAGTGAGGGGTGCCTGGTCATCTTGGAAGTGTTAACTCTCCTCAGACACAACGGAGAACTGGTAGAAGCCTCAGAGCTGGATGGAGGGTGCTACCTTGCACAGTGAGGACATGTGCAGCGTTCACAAATATCCACTAGTAAACAGTTTTGACACTACCCTAGAGGCCTTCCAGATGGCATTATTGCTGACATGCCCTCAGAGGCACCTACATCACCAGAAGACGCAGGGGCCCCACCCAACCCTACATCTGTAGCCTAATATGCCTATGCCACGCCATAAACCCTCTCCGCCTTTCCCCTTCCCAGTCCTACCTATTGGTTTATCCTTCAAACTGACTCATTTCTCAGTAATGTATTGCAAGTGGTGATTTATTCCTGACCCAAAATACAGTGGACCCCCACCCCATTGATGTCTCTTGATTGGAGCTGATACACCCCCCCTTAGTTCTTATATGGGTTCTTGTTTTCTATTGGTTATCTAAAAAACATTTAATCCTCAACTTAATACATTTATGTTAATTGTTCACATAAGTAAGCAATATGAGTGCAACATATTAGTCATCATCAATAGAGGCACCAGAGCTGGAATTGACCAGAGATGTGCTGCAGAGAGGCATTACAGGTATGCCCAGTAATAAGTCACTGGGAATGGATGTTTTCCCACCAGAGTTCTACCAGTCATAGGGTGATTTGCTTTTGGATCAACTGCTAAAGGTCTTCCAGGGAGAGAATATCAGTGTGTTTTTTTGCCTACTAGGAGCACAAATATGAACATCCGAAGACTCATACAAGTCATGCACTGGAGGCAACTTTAAGATTTAGAGGGAGTACTGGTACCTTGGATATTGAAAAGGCATTTGATACTGATGGCTGGGATTATGTGTGGGCAGTGCACTCGAAAATGGTGTTTGTTATACTCGAGCCCGGTGGCCAGTGTTTGATATAGGGGATACATCTGAGAGAGACAGAATATTGAGTGAGGAACTAGGCAGGTTTACCCCCTCTCCCTTTCCTGTTTGCTCTGGTGATAGAACTGCTTGCTAGACAACTACGAAATGTGTTGGAGCAGTGGGGTATCTGGGTGGGACAGGTGGAGCATGTAATCTCATTTTATGCGGATAATGCACTGCTATATCTATGACAAATGGAGGCACTAGTACCCTACTTGGAACTGTGTTAACTTGAGGAAGTCTTTTGTATCCGCCCATGCTGGGCTACAGAACACACCACATAAGCAACACTCTGCTGTAGGTTTGAGATGGGAGTCTGAGAGATTTCACTACCTGGGATAGAGCAGCAGTTTGACTTCAACATTGGTAGGGTCCTGGTATCCCTGCAGGCCTCCATAGTCTTTTGGAGTTAACTCTCACTGTTGGTGCCAGGAAGAGCCACATTATCAAAAATGGTATTGTTTCCACCTTGCTTAGATGTACTGCAAAGCACAGTGTCCTATATCCAGAGCTACATTACAGTTGGTTAGTCTCCTTAATGTAGGCAGGAAAAAGAAGCTGAATCAGCTTGAGCATTTTAAAATTAGATGTGGCAGAGGGGGGGTGCTTTTGCTCGCCAACATGGAGCAGTATTTGGAGGTGCAGTTTCAGTATGCGGGCCAGATAATGCGCCGCAGACAACAACAGGGAGAATTGATTGGTGCGGATGTCCCAGGCAAAGAGGATTTAATAATACGCCTTATAGAAGGGGCTCCAGAGGCTAATCAGTGTCTGTATATTGTGTACCGGGTCATCTAGGCATGTGAGACTACAGTAAGGATTGTATTCTGCAGACCACCTTTGTCGCTTAAGTTCTCGCTGCATCATTTCTTTATGACATTTTTGCTGATATGACCATGGCTAGTGGAGGTAGGGTGGGTGTGGAGGGCTGGGAGATATGTACTAGGATAAAAAGTGAATCACATTTTTTAGGCACAGGAGAGATTTGGAGTAAGGTCTGGAGAGTTTCTCCAATTTTCTAAGATGTCTCGGACTGTATAGAAAATATGGATGGACTTTCCAGAGGTCTTTCAGGAGAGAACCACACTTGAGGTAGTTAGTTTTTGTTTGGTCTCCCAGCTGTACGGGATTCTAAAGGCAGACAGGGGACAGCCCAACATTTAAACCATATGGGAAATTGATCAGGCGGAGCCCAAGTCAGAAAGGGACTAGTCCAGGGGCATGCACGGGTCCAGTAGGTGTCTAGAAAACCTAGATTTAAATTGACCCACTTCATTGTCTTGCATCATACCTATCAACTGCCAGCAGGTCTAAGCAAAGTCCACTGGCACAGAGAGATGAGGACCTGAGATTTGACTCAGAAGGAGCCCACTTCCAGTATATGATATGCTATGCAGATGTCCCAATTTGGTGATGCATTGGTAGGCTGTGGTGCAGCTCTAGAAGGAAGCAACTGGCATTGATGTGGAATTCTCAATGCTGCATTGTCTTCTGGGCATCATCCTGCACCTAAAAAATAGCAATGTGCGGAATACATTTATGCATTTACAGCTAGTAGTTGCCAAAAGGCAGGTGGCTGTCAGATGGATGGTGCAAGTGGGACCGGCCCCACAAGCTTGGGCCCAAGACATGGCTGAATGGGGACTGGAGGAGGAAAGACACATGCAGGTATTCAGATATGATGATAAAGTTGGGGGCAGCCAGGATTGGGCCGATATGTTGAAGGAGGTGTTTGTCATAGAGGAAGGGGGACCCTAACTGGGAAACTAGAGCACAAAGTTGATGGCCCCAAGGTGAACAGGTACGACAGAAGGGGGAACAAAGGTGTGAGCGATACTTAATGTGAGAAGGGTAGCAAGTCTGACTCCAGTACATAGACAGGAGGGAATCGCAATAAGATATGGGGGGAGTTTCATTGGGTGTGGCACTGAGCAGGAGTGAAAGGGGACACTGGGTGGCTCCAGAAGTGAACCTAGCACTAGCACTTCAAGAGCATGGTAGTGTGAAATTGTTATATTGATTTATATCACTGCATACAAAACACCAATGAAGTTAGTCTTGTTTTGTTGGGTGCCTTGGTTCCCTCAGCCTGATTTTGTGTGTTTGTTTAACATTATATGAGGAAATAAAACAATTAGGATAAAAAAAATATATATATATGTATGTATGTCTGCCACAGCGTTTCATGGTCCTCGCTAATCTATGCGAAATAAAAGCTGCACTTACCCTTCCAATCCCCGGACCAGAGACGTCTCTTTTTTCATCCTTCGTGGGAGAAAAATGTTGGTGTCTATATTTAGCCAGCATACATGCGCTGGCTTTCACGACTGCCATCTCGGTCTGGTGCTTTGCGGAGGAGCCTGTGAACTTTGGTGACTGCATGAACTGCATAATGCAACGCCCCCCAATTTTGGGAGAGAGGAGGCAACACTGCTTGCCTGATAAGGGGACACAGAAAAGTTCCATCATTCCAGGTACCTGTTAAGGAGCTGGGACCCTTTGCCACTTGATTGGGACCGTACTTATGGTCAGGATGTGCTCCGTCACTGTATGGGCTACCTCTGAGGACTCCCAGCCCCAGCATGCATCTGCCTGGTATGGCGTTGCACAGGACACACAAACAGCGTGGGGAGTGACCAATGGTATTTAGACCTGCATGTTTGGCCCCCTTGAAAGAAGCAGTGGCCATTCAAACCGGCACTGAGGAAGCTATTGTGAGTAACGCGTCTGCCACAGCGTTTCATGGTCCTCGCTGATCCGTGCGAAATAAAAGCTGCAATTAGCCTTCCAATCCACGGAGCGGAGTCGTCTCTTTTTTCATCCTTCGTGGGAGAAAAAGTTTGGTATATGTATATATATAGTCCCCAACTCCTCACTACAGAATACGCCGTCGCCTGCCAAATCAGCGGGTGTGTCGTCGTGAAAGGGTCTCCGTAGTCAGGTCCTTAGTATTAACGTTCCAAACACGCAGCAAGACACCACGCTTGACGACACCATGTGCTGGCCAAAATTTTATTTAAGTCAGCCCTTCGTACTATACATATACTGAAAAAACCATAGGTTTCACACATGCTATAGTTAGCTGGACATTTCACTCATACAAAACCATTGAAATTCCCCCATTATAGTTAGTTCAGCTAACTATAACTCGACCGCCCGCAATCCACTGCTGATGACATCACATATTACATCACTCATGACATGGTCAGTGACATCACTGATGACATCTCAAATGACATCACTGATGACATCATCCAGTGAATGTGTGTCTTTCTGAAAAATACATATTTTTTATATATGTATATCTAAAGGTCGATGGAAGAATAAATGGGTAAATAAGTGTCTAAATGGATGGAGTTTTTTTGTAAAATTGATTGTGTAACTGACTTAAGTGTTTCTTAGTGAATACATGTATTAGCGAGTAATGTTTAAATATTTAAATATCTGTATCAGTGTCTCACTTTGTGTATAAGTGGCTGCATGGGTTGTTGAGTAGCTACATTAGTGTGTATATGGGTTATTAGTTGTTTTTTTGAGTATCAGTATGAGTGTCCGTATGGTTCGGTGGGGGATATTACTTAGCGCACAGATGCATGAATGAGTGACTCACTGTATGTGTTTTGAACACAGCATGTGCGCAGGACTGTATGGGCGGATGAGTGTGTGTATGGGTGTGTTAGTGAGTGAATGACTGTCTCGATAGTGTCTTTATGAGTAAGTACATATGTTTTAAACTAGTATATGTGAGTATTGATGCCTATAAGTGAGTATATATGAGAGTGAGAGATTGGAAGTTTTCCTATATAAATAAGTATGTTTTTCTATAAGTGATTGTTTAAGAGAGTAAGTATGTGCACGTTTCTGTAGAAGTAAGTGCAGTGGTGTGTGTTTAGCTGTATATGCAAGTAAATGGATGAATAGATTATTCTAACTGGTATTGGTATCTCCATTGTTTTGAAAATGTTAGTTTCGATTTTTCAATGTGTGTATCAAAGATTATATTAGGGTGAGAGGAGGTCTGCCACTCTTTCACAAGGATGATGTCATCAGTGATGTCATTTGAGATGTCATTAGTGATGTCATGAGTGGTGTCACTGACCATGTCATGAGTGATGTAATAAGTGATGTCATCAGCAGTGGATTGCGGGCACGCGAGTTATAGTTAGCTGAACTAACTATAACGGGGGAATTTCAATGGTTTTGTATCAGTGAAATGTCCAGCTAACTATAACCTGTGTGAAACCTATGTTTTTTTCAGTGAATTTCTAAGGTTTTTTTAAATGCTAATTCCTAACTATAACATGTGTGAAACCTATGTTTTTTCAGTGAATTTCTAAGGTTTTTTAAATGCTAGTTCCCAACTATAACGTGGCTGAAACCTATGTTTTTTTCAGTGAATTTGCAAGATTTTTTAAAATGCTAATTCCTAACTATAACATGCCTAAAAACTATGTTTTTTTCAGTGAATTTGCAAGGTTTTTTAAATACTAATTCCTAACTATATCAGGCCTGAAACCTATGGTATTTTCAGTGAATTTCAAAGGTTTTTAAATGCTAATTCCTAACTATATCACGCCTAAAACCTATGGTTTTTTTCAGTAAATTTCAAAGATTTTGTAAATGACAATTTTTAAATGTATCAATTGTTATATTTATTTTTTTGATACTGATTTACTACATTTTTTAAACTATTTATTTTTTAGATATTTTATTTTTTATATTACATTATAATTACATTATACATTACATTAAAAAATATACTTTCACAGAATGAATTACTTTAGTTTAAATACTTTGCAAATAGGCAATAGACTTTTAAGTACAGTAGTTACAGTTGTTGCAATGGGCAACACAATTTCAAACACAATGCAACATTGACCTAAATGTGAATTTCTAGTTAAATGCAATTAGTTACTTTATGTATTACTTTTCTAACCAGAGGACTGGATCCTAGATTCAGTCCTTGGACATCTCCAGTAAACGGTTGAGTAAAAGCGTTTTAGTTACGGTAGTGATTTTTAAGGAATATTATTGTATTTTAAAAGTTGACACTTAGAAATGTTTTCACATAGAATCACCAATGTTATCCGATGGGAGGAAATTCACTTAGCAAGTAAGTAGTGTTGTCGTTTCTTTTTCTTACTCAGTGGTGGATCCTGGATCCAGTACTGGTGCATCTCCGGTCAACAGCTGAAAGAATGCGTTTAAGTCATACAGGCGATTTTTTTAGGAATATTTCTAGTTTGTGAAAATAGACACTTAGAAACTTTTCTGGTGAGAACCACACAATGGATTCCTATGGAAAGAAATACAAGTTACTGGCAATTATGGTTAGAATGACTTTTCAGGGTCAGTGCTGGGCTAAAAGATGCAGAACTGGGTTCTCTTGTGCTAACAGGTGATTAATTCGTAGTTCGGCTGATTTTAGAGGAATATTTGTACGTTTCAAAAATCAACACTTAGAAACTTTTCTGGTGAAAACCACACAATGGATTCCTATGGAAGGAAATACAAGTTACTGGTAAGTACGATTAGAATTACTTTTCAGGGTCAGTGCTGGGCTAAAAGAGGCAGTTTGGGCTGGACTGTTCCCAAGAGGCACAGGGTCAAGGCTGATTTGCATATGGCCATGTCTGAACTGGGGTGGCTTGGTGAGCAAAATAACAATGGATTAAACCCAGATCTGTGACTGGGGGTGAATGTTTTGCCATTGTGCAACATTCCGTCCATCATCTTGTGTTTTGCTGTTCACCCTATGTGGGAAAAGTATGTCCAGACGTGGGTCCTCTGCTCACTAAGCCACTGGAGTCAAGCTATCCGGGCTGAAAACGGCTGATAGCCAGAAACCGGTCCTAGGATGCTTGATTCTGGTCCAGGAAAGACATGGCTTGGCAGTTCGGGCTGGACTGTTCCCATGAGGCACAGGGTCAAGGCTGATTTGTATATGGCCATGTCTGGGGTGGCTTGGTGAGCAAAATAATGAAGGATTAAACCTAGATCCGTGACTGGGGGTGAATGTTTTACCATTGTGCAACATTCCGTCCATCATCTTGTGTGTTTTGCTTGCGCTAAAATATGCAGCACTGGGTTCTCTCCTGATAACAGGTGAGTAAATCGGAATTCGTAGTTCGGCTGATTTTAGAGGAATATTTGTACGTTTCTAAAATAGACACCGAGAAACTTTTCTGGTGAAAACAACACAATAGATTCCTATGGAAGGAAATACAAGTTACTGGTAAGTACGCTTAGATTTACTTTACAGGATCCATACTGGGCTCAAAGATGCAGCACTGAGGTCTCTCGTGATAATAGGTGAGTAAATCGGAATTCGTAGTTCGGCTGGTTTTAGAGGAATATTTTGCTCAATAGTGAAGAAAGGGGGCGGGGCCTGAGGTGACATGTGTGCAAACACGCTCTGTGGCGCGTTTGAAGGAGGTCCCCAGTGGCCCAACTAGCCCACCAGGTACCTCCAGTATGCGCCAGGGAGCTGTGTTGCAGAGTGGTGTTCAGAGGCCACGCCCCCTTTTTACAACACTCTGCAACGTAGCTCCGTGCCGCTTACTGGAGGTACCTGGTGGGCTAGTTGGCCCCTAGAGGACCTCTGGATTGAAGAGGAATTAATTTGCCAACTTAAAACGCGCCACAGGGCATGTTGCACACATATCACCTCAAGCCCCGCCCCCTACCTTCACCACTGTGCAAACACACCCTGTAGCGCGTTCTAAGTTGGGAGATTAAGTCCCCTTGCATACTGGGGGACCCTGGGGGCTAACTAGCCCTCCTGAAACCTCCAGTATAGGCCAGGGGGCTGCGTTGCAGAGAGGTGTAAAAAGGGGCATGGCCTCATTACACCTCTCTGCAACGCAGCCCCCTGGAGCATTTGCAGAGGGGGAACTAATTCCCCGTGAATACTGGGGGTCCCTGGGGGCCAGCTAGCCCACCAGAAACCTCAAGTATGTGCCAGGGGGCTGGGTTACAGAGAGGTGTAATGAGGCCACGCCCATTTTTACACCTCTCTGCAACGAACCCCCTGGTGCATACTGGAGGTTTCTGGTGGGCTAGTTTGCTCCCAGGGACCCCCAGTATTCAAGGGGAATAGGGAATAAGTTCCCCCTCTGCAAACGCGCCAGGGGGCACATTTGCAGAGAGGTGCAATGAGGGGGTGTGGCCTCCTCCCTGATTTTTTTATTTATTTACTTTTAAGAAGGGGGGCTCTGTAGCTCCCCCCTTCTTTTTCTTTTTTTTTTGGCCCGGGGACCCTATCCCCCAGGGCCTGCCCCCACATTTTTTAATTTCTTTTACATTTTTGGGAAGGGGGCTGTGTGGCCCCCCTCACAAGGGCTTTTTCGGCCCTGGGTTCCATCCCCCGGGGCATAACCTTTTTAAAAAAAGAAAACATGATCTTTTGGAGGGGGGCTGCCACAAGGCAACCTTTTATCCATCCATCCATCCATCCATATATCCATCCTTCATCCATCCACCCTTTCATCCATACATCCATCCTTCATCCATCCGCCCTTTCATTATTCCATCCATATATCCATCCACCCTTTCATCCATACTTCATCCACCCACCCTTTCATCCATCCATCCACCCATCCATCATTCATCCCCCACCTTTTCACACATCCATCCATCCATCATTCATCCATGCAACCTTTTATCCATCCATACATCCTTCATCCTTCCACCTTTTCATCCTTCCATCCATACATCCATCCTTTACCTATCCACCCGTCCATCCATCCACCCATCATTCTTCCACCCACCTTTTCACACATCCATCCATCATTCATCCATGCAACCTTTTATCCATCCATCCTTCATCCATCCACCCTTTCATCCTTCCATCCATACATCCATCCTTCATCCATCCAACCTTTCATTAATCCATCCACCCTTTCATTATTCCATCCATATATCCATCCACCCTTTCATCTATACATCCATCCTTCATCCACCCACCGTTTCATCCATCCATTCATCCATGCATCCATCTTTCATCCATGCAACCTTTTATCCATCCATACATCCATCCTTCATCCATCCATCCACACTTTCATCCTTCCATCCTTCCATCCATCCTTCATCCATCCACCCTTACATCCATCCATTCACCCATCACTCATCCACCCACCTTTTCACAAATCCATCCATCATTCATCCATGCAACCTTTTATCCATCCATACATCCATCATCCATCTACCCTTTCATCCTTTCATCCATCCATCCTCCATCCACCCACCTTTTCACACATCCATCCATCCTTCATCCATCCGTCCACCCTTTCATCCATCCATCCATCCACCCATCATTCATTCACCCACCTTGTCTGTGCATCTCTCATGGGGGGGTCAGTATCTCTCTGCTTCGTCTTCCTCTCTCATGGGAGGGCATCTCTGTGCCTCCCTGCTGGGGGGGGGGGGGGGAGGGGGTGGCAGCCGGCTGTGAAAACATCTCACCATGAAGAACAGACTCTCAGCCACATTTCTCCTGCACAGGCGCCAGGTATGAGGGCTCGTGGGACCAATGATATGATTGTAATGTCCTTCTGCTGTCCTTCTGCTGTTTACTGTGTATTTGTAAAGCGCTCTGATACCTACGGGTTAAACTAGCGCTATATAAAACGTAAAAAAGTAAAAATAAACTCACAGCTAAGTCCATTGAACTCAAAGGGCTACAGCCTTCTCCCCACCCCCTCCCCCCCCCCCCCCAGCTCCTGTATGTCAGCCTGGCTGAAGCAGCTTGGACACACACAAAGGCACACCAGAGTACTATCACAGGTCTTTAAAAGACCTTTACTTGTTAACGAGGCTTTGATGTTTTTCACACCTCAGTGTGAATTAGGCGGCCTCCGCCTTGAGCACCCTCGATCAGCCCGACGCCAGGAACTGCACTCTGGCAGAATCTGCGACCCCCTTCCCAGGACTCCACGACGCCCCTGGGGGTCGCTCCCCACAGATTGAAGACCTCTGCCCTACAACCTAGAAAAGTCCATATCACCTAAAAAACCATACCCAGCCTAAAACCTAAAAACCCCTTACCACCCAAAAACCCATACACACCCTAAACCCTAAAAATTCCTGTGCCACTCAAAAACCCATACCAACCTTAAACACTAAAAAAAGCCCTTACCATCTAAAAACCTATACTCACCCTAAAAAATACCCTACTACAAAAAACCCATACCCACCTGAAACCCCAGAAAGTCCCTTGCCACCCAAAAACACATACCCACCCTAAACCCTAAGGTAAACTTCACAACCAAAAACCCATAACCACCCTAAACCCTAAAAATGTGTTATCACCGAAAAACCCATACCCACCATAAACCATAAAATGTCCCTTGCCCCCAAAAACCCACACCTACCCTAAATCTTAAAAATTCTCTTGCCACCCAATAACCTACACACACTGTAAACCATACAAACTTCCTTCCTGCCAAAAATCCCACACCCATCCTAAAACAATAAAAATACCATTGCCACCCAAAAAACCCATACCCATCCTAAACCCTAAAAAATCCCTTACCACTCAAAAACCCACACAAACACTAAACCCTAAAAGATTAACTACCACCCAAAAACCCATACCCACTTTAAACCCAAAAGGTTCCCTTGCCACCCAAAACCTATGCCCACCCTAAACCCTAAAAAATCCCTTACCACCCAAATACCCATATACACCCTAAACTCTGAAAAATCGCTTACCACCCAAAAACCTATAATAACCCTAAAAATTCCTGTGCCACCTAAAAAACCATACCCACCCGAATCCCTCAGAATTCACATGCTACCATAAAAAACTGAAAAAAACAATAAACCTTAATAAATCCATTACGACTCAAAAACCCATACCCACCCAAAACCCTAAAGGCTCCCTTGCCACTGAAAACCCACACTCACCCTAAAACCCATACAATTACTACCACCCAAAACCCATACCCACCATAAACTCTAAAAATGAACATGCCACCCAAAAACCCATATCCACCCTAAGACATAACTTACCACCCAAAAACCTAGCTCCATCCAAAACCTTAAAAAGTCCCTTGCCACTGAAAACCCCATAAACACCATAAAGCCTACAAAATCCCTTGCCACCAAAAATCCCATACCCATCTCTAATTAAAAATTCCCTTGCAGCCCATAAAATCCAGACCCACCATAAACCCTAAAAAATCCCTTGCCACTCTAAAACCAATACCCTCCCTAAAAAATTCCTTGCCACCCAAAAACCCATACAAACACTCAGCCCTAACACAGTCATTATCACCCAAAACCCAATACCCACCCTAAACCCTAAAGGTTCCCTTACCACCCAAAACCCATGCCCACCCTAAATCCTAAGACAAACCTCACAGCCAAAAACCCATACCCACCCTAAACCATAAAATGTCCCTTGCCCCCAGAAAACCCACACCCACCCTAAAACTTAAAAATCCTCTTGCCACCCAATAACCCATACATACTGTAAACCATACCAAATTCCTTCCCGTCAAAAATCCCACACCCATCCTAAACAATGAAAATACCCTTGCCACCCAAAAGCCCACACCCATCCTAAACCCTAGAAAAATCCCTTACCACTCAAAGTCTCACACAAACACTAAACCCTGAAAGATTAATCACCACCCATAAATCCATACCCACCATAAACCCTAAAGGTTCTCTTGCCACCCATACCTAGGCCCACCCTAAACAATCCTTTACGACCCAAATACCCATACACACCCTAAACCCAAAAAAATCCCTTACCACTCAAAAACCCATACCCCCAAACCCTAAATATTTTCTTGCCACCCAAAAACCCATACAAATTCTAAACCCTACAAAAATTCCCCTGCAACCCAAAAACCTTACAAATGCTAAACCGTAATAAAATCATTATCACCCAAAAACCCATACCCAACCTAAAACTTAAAGGTTCCATTGCCACCCAAAACCCATATTCAATCCAACCCCTAAAAATTCCTTAACACCTAAAATCCCATAACCACCCTAAACCAGAACATTTCCTTTGCCCCACAAAAACCCACACTCACTCAAAACCTTAAACATTCCTTTGCAACCGAAGAAACAATAACCACCATACATCCTACAAATTCCCTTGCCACCAAAAATCCCACACCCATCTTAAATGATAAAAAATTCCCTTGTCACCCATAAAACCAATACCCACCCTAAACCCTGAACATTCCCTTGATGCCCAAAAACCCATACCCACCCTAAAACCTAAAAATGTTGGTGCCACCCAAAAACCCATACCCAACCTAAACCCTAAAAAGCTCCTATCACATAAAAACCTATATACACACAAAACCCTAATAAATACCTTACCATCAAAAACCTATACAAATGCTAAACCCTAGAAATCACCTTGCCACCCAAAAAACTATACCCACCCTAAACCCTGGAATTTCCTTTGCCACCCAAAAATCCATAGGCACCCTAAACTCTAAAAAAAAAAAGCCCATATCACCTAAAATCCCATATCCCCCATAAACCTAAAAAAATCGCATACCACCCAAAAACGCACACCCACTCAAAACCATAAAAATACCCTTGCCACCCAAAAAAACGATACCCACCCTAAGCCCTAAAAAATCCCTTACAACTCAAAAACCGATACCCACCGTAGACCCCTAAAAAATTCAATTGCCACCCAAAAAAGTATACCTACCCTAAACCCTAAACTTTCCCTTACCCCTCAGATACCCATACCAACCCTAAAAAATGATTTGCCACCCAAAAACTCACACAAACACTAAGGGGCCCATTAGGTTATAGGGCGGCTACGCTCTACATCCTCCCCGCCCGCCACCCATTTCACCTCACCATATTAGTATGGCGGGGGGACCCCGGCGGACAGAAAGACCGTCCCCCGGTTTTCCGCCGGTCGACTTGTCGACCAGGCGGAAAAAGATCACAATATAATTGTGGTGACTGTGAGACATCCATATTAAGATGAGTGCGGTAATGAGCCTTTCCATAACGGCCTTGTCGCCAAGGAAAGACTTGCGGTCTTTGCTGTTGGGGGGCCCATAGCGGGCCCCATGGTGTAGGGGGTACCATTTGCATGGGCAATGCGGCAGGCACAGCGCCGTACCTGCCACTTTGAACATGCAAATGCACAACATGCATTTTTTATCATTGCAGTGGGTGCTGCTGAATGCATCGCCCACCGCAATGTTAAAAATGAGTGATGCGCCCACCAGTGTTCAGGCGCATCCGAATATCACCCACGGGACCGCTGCACATATGGTGGGTGGTCCTGTTTTCCATCTTAATGATGCCCTATACCTTAAAAGATTCATTACCACCCAAAAACCCACATCCACCCTAAACCATAAAAGTTCCCTTGCCACCACAACCTATGCTCACCCTAAACCCTACAAAAATCCATTGCCACCCACATACCCATACATACCCTAAGAAATCCATTACCACCCACCCATACATACCCTACACCCTAAAAAATCCCTTGCCACCCAAAAACCAATAATCACCCTAAATCCTAAAAATTCCCTTGCAACCTGAAAACCCATACCCACCCAAATCCATAAGAATTCTCTTGCCACCCAAAGGGAATTATCTTGCCATACAAATACTAAACCCTAATAAAATCATTATCGCCCAAAAACCCATACGACCATGAACCCCGAAGGCTCCCTTGTCACCAAATATCCCATATCCACCACAAGAAATGACTTATCAACCAAAAACCCATAACCACTCTATACACAAAAAATTCCTTATCATCCAAAAACCCATACCCACCCTAAACCATAAAATTGCCCTTGCCCCACAAAACCCACACCCATCCAAAACCTTAAAAACTCCTTTGCCACCCAAAACTCCATACCAACCATAAATCTTACAAAATCCCTTGCCACCAAAAATCCAATTCCCATCTTAACCCCTTCGACGCTAGTGACGGAACGGTTCCGTCATCAGCGTCGGTTGAGCTGTGCTGATGACGGAACCGTTCCGTCACGACCACGCCCGCGCAAGGCGTGTCCAGCACCGGGGGGGAATCGGCGCCGCACGGAAGCGGTTAAAAGATAAAAATTCCCTTGCTGCACACAGAACCCATACCCACCCTAAACCCTAAAAAATCCCTTACTCCTCAAAGATCTACACCCATCCTAAACCCTAAAAATTCAACTGCCACCCAAAAACTAATACCCAGCCTAAACCCTAAAATATCCCTAACCATTCAAAAACCCACACTCACCCTAAACTCTGAATTCTATTGCCACTCTAAAACCAATACGCACCCGAAAAAATTCCTTGCCACCCAAATACCCATACATGACACTGTAGAGTGCATTGTCTTAGTGAAATCTGCTGGTTATGAGTGTGTGGTTTACCATCTTTTTGGATTCTGTTGGGGTCCATCTGAATCTCCTTTGAAGCAGGCGGAGCGTGTGGAAGCAAGATGAGGATAGTGCGCTGATTTATCGGTTCATTGTGAGCGAGGAGTCTAGTATGATGCCAAGGTTGCGTGCGGGATCCGTGGGGATGGCAGGGGTTCCTAGTGGGGCTGGCCACTAGGAGTCATCCCAGGCTGAGGAGTTGGGCCCCAGGATGAGTGCTTCGGTCTTGTCCGAGTTGAGCTTGAGGCAGCTTTCTTTCATCCATGTAGCAACGGCCTCTATTCAGCCTTGAAAGTTGGTTCTGGTGGCTGTGTGTCCGTTGGTGAGGAAGGAGAGCAGCGTGGTTGGAGATGTTGAGTCCGTGGCTTCTGACGATGGCTGAGAAGGGGGCCATGTAAGTTTTGAAGAGGGTGGGACTCGGGAAGGAGCCCTGGGCCACTCTGCAGCTAATCTCTGTAGGTTCTGAGAGGAACAGGGGTAGTCTGACATGCTGTGTTTGGCTGGTAAGAAAGGAGTGGATCCAGTCCAGCGCCTTGTCGCAGATGTCGGAGTCATGGAGTCTCGTAATTACGGTGCTGTGGGAGATGGAGTCGAAAGCGGCTGAGATATCCAGTAGGATGAGGGCTGAGGTTTTGCCCAGGTCAAGGAAGGAGCGGATGTCGTCGGTGGTGGTGAGGACTGCATTCTCGGTGCTTTGGTTACTTCGGAAACCGGATTGGGAAGTGTCCAGGATGTGGTTGTCCTCGATGAACTCGGAGAATTGGGTGTTGATGGCCTTCTCGATTACCTTGGTTGGGAAGAGGAAGAGGGAGGTTGGTCTGAAGTTCTTGAGGTCTGTCAGGTCGGCAGACAGCTTCCTAAGCAGGGCATGATCTCAGCGCGTTTCCAGTTGTCAGGGAAGGTGGCAGTTTTGATGGAGCAGTTGATGGTGTGGCGAAGCTTGGGACGATGGAGGCGGCTGCTCTATGGAAGTGCATGCATTTTTAACATTGCGGCGGGTGCAGCTTGAAGCTGCACCCACCGCAATGTTAAAGATAGAGGATGTGACCGCCACCCTGGCGGTCACATCCTAATCTGCACAGAGGGAACGCCGCAGCCCATACGGACGTTCCCTCCTACTCTGGGGTTGCGGACGGACTCAAGTCCGTCAGCGATCCTAATGACCCCCTATGTATGTACAGGTTTGAAGATGCCTATAATCCCAGTTTGAATGTGAACATCCTTACCATCACACACTATCTGTGTAGGGACATGAAGATTATATTTAAACACTATCACTGTAGGGCAGAGGTCTTCAATCTGTGGGGCGCGACCCTCAGGAGGGTCGTGGAGTCCTGGGAAGGGGGTCGCAGATTCTGTCAGAGTGCAGTTCCTTTGCCTTAGTGGCGTTGGACTGATTTAGGGTGCTC